>NC_060191.1:31586760-31741760 GCF_021184085.1 Oncorhynchus gorbuscha | reverse complement strand
TCTCTCTCTCTCTCTCTGCCTCTCTCTCTCTCTGCTCTCTCTCTCTCTCTCTCTCTGCCTCTCTCTCTCTCTCTCTCTGCTCTCTCTCTCTCTCTCTCTGCTCTCTCTCTCTCTCTCTGCCTCTCTCTCTCTCTCTCTCTGCCTCTCTCTCTCTCTCTGCTCTCTCTCTCTCTCTCTGCCTCTCTCTCTCTCTCTGCCTCTCTCTCTCTCTCTGCCTCTCTCTCTCTCTCTGCCTCTCTCTCTCTCTCTGCCTTGGGAGTGTTTTGTAGTTGAGAGGCCATGTAAAGGGCTCTGTCCTTAATTCCTTTCAATTTTTATTTTCTATGGTGGAGAGTTAACACACTGTTAGTTTAATTCAGGTTTTTTTCAACGTTTGGGAGGAAGAAGACAGAGTTTTAGTTTCCTGGGGTTTGAACGGTGTGGTGTGCAATGATGGCTTCGCAGCCTTGGGCGAAGGAGATGCTGTCATTACGGCATGGATTCAGGTGTGTTCCTGAGAATGGAGTTAAGGTGGAGGAGGTTCTGCTCATGGTCGGCGAACAGCTAGGAGATGAATTTATGGATTCCGCTTCCAGAATTAACAAAGCTGTGATTGTCTTCATGAAAAGAGTGAATTTGGTGGGTAGGTTGATTGCTAGTGGAATATTTGTAAGGGACGTGTTGGTGGCGTAGCTGAGTCTGGGTCTAGACATGCTATGGATGGTGGTGTAGCTGAGACTGGATCTAGTCATGTCATGGATGGTGGTGTAGATGAGGCAGGGCCTAGTCAGATTACGCTTGGGGAATGAGGAGAGTATCGTGGGGAAGGGCAAGCGGCTAGCGGCGGTGGAGGAGGGTGTCAAGTGGAAGAGGGGGAAAAAGGGGAGAAGAAAGGAGGTGGGAGGAGGGGCTGATGTGGTCAAAGGTACTAAGGAACCTTTGCCTGTCGTTAGGGGGAGGCCCTGACTAGAGAGAAAGGGCAGGTGGTCCGAATGGGAGATGAGGAGGAGGAAGGTGAATCTGAGGAGGAGGACAATGTTTAGGCTTTTTTTCCCAGGCTCCTTATCAATGGGTCCAGAGCTGACAGCCAATCAGGAAGAGGGGTCAAAGTACATGAGACTAAAGGGTAAAAGGTTCATCTTGAAGCTTTATTTTGCGTACCAGGAAAGTTCGTAAGATCAGTATAACACGCTTTGAAAAAATGAGGGGCATGGAAACATTTTGGGTTGAGAAAGTGGGTCACAACCGTGCATAATGGTCTACCTTCAGATGCTATTTAGATTAATAGTAGTAATTTTGCTATTCATTCAAAGGTCTTTATTTTGAAAATTTTCTACATTTTAGAATAATAGGGAGACATCAACACTATGAAATAAAACATATGGAATCATGTCGTAACCAAAAAAGTATATTTGAGAATCTTCAAAGTAGCCACCCTTTGCCTTGATGACATCTTTGCAAACTCTTGGCATTCTGCTTTGCTGGTGACACAGTCTGTGATTTATTTAGAATTCAAGACACACTTAACCAGCATGGCTACCACAGAATTCTGCAGCGACACGCCATTCCATCTGGCTTGCACTTAGTGTGACTATCATTTGTTTTTCTACTTTGAAGAATATACAATATATTTAGATGTTTAACACATTGTTTTCGTTAAGTGTTGGAATCATGTACAATGTAGAAAATAGTAAAAATAAAGAAAAACCCTTGAATGAGTAGGTGTGACCAAACTTTTGACTGGTACTGTATGTATTTACAAAAAAATATACATGGGGGATTGAAAATGATGCAGACAATCTATCTGCAATATTAAAGCTGATCTACCCCCAGAGGTCCAGACATTAATTAGGCTGTTCTCTGACTCTCCATGTACCCTGGTCTGTCTGTCACTGACCCTTGTGTCAAGAGAAAATATGCAGCTACAGTTGAAGTCAGAAGTTCACATTTAAACTCAGTTTTTCACAATTCCTGACATTAATTATATTAAAGATTCACTGGTTTAGGTCAGTTAGGATCACCACTTTATTTGAAGAATGTGAAATGTCAGAATAATAGTAGAGAGAATGATTTATTTCAGCTTTTATTTCTTTCATCACATTCCCAGTGGGTCAGAAGTTTACAAACAGTCAATTAGTATTTGGTAGCATTGCCTTTAAATTGTTTAACTTGTGGGTCAAACGTTTTGTGTAGCCTTCCAACAAGCTTTCCACAATATGTTGGGTGAATTTTGGACCATTCCTCCTGACAGAGCTGGTGTAACTGAGTCAGGTTTTAAGGCATCCTTGCTCGCACACGCTTTTTCAGTTCAGCCCACAAATGCTCTATAGGATTTAGGTCAGGGCTTTGTGATGGCCACTCCAATACCTTGACTTTGTTGTCCTTAAGCCAACTTGCCACAACTTTGGAAGTAGGCTTGGGGTCATTGTCCATTTGGAAGACCCATTTGAGACCAAGCCTTAACTTCCTGACCGATGTCTTGAGATGTTGCTTCAATATATCCACAGAATTTTCCGCCCTCATGATGTCATCTAATTTGTGAAGTGCACCAGTCCTTCCTGCAGCAAAGCACCTCCACAACATGATGCTGCCACGGTTGGGATGGTGTTCTTCAGCTTGCATGCATCCCCCTTTTTTCCTCCAAACATAACAATGGTGGGCCAAAGACTTCTATTTTTGTTTCATCAGACCAGAGGACATTTCTCCAAAAAGTACGATCTTTGTCCCCATGTGCAGTTGCAAACCGTAGTCTGGCTTTTTTATGGCGGTTTTGGAGCAGTGGCTTCGTCCTTGCTGAGAGGCCTTTCAGGTTATGTTGATATAGGACTCGATTTGCTGTGGATATAGATACTTTTGTACTTGTTTCCTCAAGCATCTTCACAAGGTCTCCTTTACTGTTGTTCTGGGATTGAGTTGCACTTTTCGTACCAAAGAACGCATCTCCTTCCTGAGCGGTATGATGGCTGCGTGGTCCCTTTGGTGTTTATAATTGCATACTACTATTTGTACAGATGAACGTGGTACCTTCAGGCGTTTGGAAATTGTTCTCAAGGATGAACCAGACATGTGGAGGCTAACCATTTTTTTGCTGAGGTCTTGGCTGATTTCTCTTGATTTTCCGATGATGTCAAGCAAAGAGGCACTGAGTTTGAAGGTAGGCCTTGAAATACATCCACAGGTGCACCTCCAATTTACTCAAATGATGTCAATTAGACTATCAGAAACTTCTAAAGCCATGACATTTTCTGTAATTTTCCAAGCCATATAACGGCACAGTAAACGTAGCGTATGTAAACTTCTGACCCTCTGGAATTGTGATACAGTGAATTGTAAGTGAAATAATCTGTCTTTAAACAATTGTTTGAAAAATGACTTGTCATGCATGAAGTAGATGTCCTAACCGACTTGCCAAAACTATAGTTTGTTAACAAGAAATTTGTGGAGTGGTTGAAATGAGTTTTAATGACTCCAACCTAAGTGTAAGTGAACTTCCGACTTCAAACTGTATATTGAACAAAAATAGAAAAGCCACATGTAAAGTGTGTTTCATGAGCTGAAATAAAAAGATCCCAGACATTTTCCATGCGCAGAAAAAGCTTATTTCTCTCAAATGTTGTGCAGAAATTTGTTTACATCCCTGTTAGTGAGCATTTATCCTTTTCCAAGATAATCCATCCACCTGACTGGTGTGGCATATCAATAAGCTGATTAAACAGCATGATAATTACACAGATGCACCTTGTGCTAGGGACAATAAAAGACCACTATAAAATGTGCATTTTTGCCACACAACCCAATGCCACAGATGTCTCATGTTTTGGGGAGCGTGCAATTGACATGCTGACTGCAGGAATGTCCACCAAAGCTGTTGCCAAATAATTGAATGTTCATTTCTCTACCATAAGTCACTTCCAACGTCATTTGTCAGTAAGTCCAACCGGCCTCACATCCGCAGACCACATGTAACTATGCCTGCCCAGGACCTCCAAATCCGATTATTTCACCTGCGGGATTGTCTGAGACCAGCCACCCAGACAGCTAATAAAACTGAGGAGTATTTATGTCTGTAATAAAGCCCTTGTGTGGGGAAAAACTCATTCTGATTGGCTGGGCCTGGCTCCCAAGTCGGTGAGGGCTCTCCGAGGCCCACCCATGCCTGCGCTCCTGCCCAGTCTTGTGAAATTCATAGATTAGGGCAACATTCATTTATTTAAATAGACCGATTTCCTTATATGAACTGGAACTCAGTAAAATCATTTAAATGGTTGCATGTTGTGTTTATACTTTTGTTCAGTATACTCCAGTCCCTGCCATTCCTCTCCCTCATCTCTGCTTCTCTATCTCCTCCCTCTTTTGGCAGGTAACCTAGCGGTTAGAGTGTCGGGCCAGTAACCAAAAGGTTGCTGGTTTGAACACCCAAGCCGACAAGGTAAAGAATCTGTTGATATACCCTTAAGCAAAGCACTTCACCCTAACTTTCTCCAGGGAAACCTTACTACTATGGCTGAACCTGTAAAACAACACATTTCACAGCACCTATCTGGCTTAGGTGACAATAATATATATATATTTTTTATCTGCCTCCGTCCCCTGTTCATAAGAGTATGATATTATCACTTTCTGTACTCTCTAGCCCTCTCTTTACATTTACATTTAAGTCATTTAGCAGACGCTCTTATCCAGAGCGACTTACAAATTGGTGCATTCACCTTATGACATCCAGTGGAACAGTCACTTTACGATAGTGCATCTAAATCTTAAAGGGGGGGGGGATACTTATCCTATCCTAGGTATTCCTTAAAGAGGTGGGGTTTCAGGTGTCTCCGGAAGGTGGTGATTGACTCCGCTGTCCTGGCGTCGTGAGGGAGTTTGTTCCACCATTGGGGGGCCAGAGCAGCGAACAGTTTTGACTGGGCTGAGCGGGAGCTGTACTTCCTCAGTGGTAGGGAGGCGAGCAGGCCAGAGGTGGATGAACGCAGTGCCCTTGTTTGGGTGTAGGGCCTGATCAGAGCCTGGAGGTACTGAGGTGCCGTTCCCCTCACAGCTCC
This sequence comes from Oncorhynchus gorbuscha, assembly GCF_021184085.1. Classification (NCBI taxonomy): domain Eukaryota; kingdom Metazoa; phylum Chordata; class Actinopteri; order Salmoniformes; family Salmonidae; genus Oncorhynchus; species Oncorhynchus gorbuscha. The sequence goes on along the minus strand of NC_060191.1, from coordinate 31,736,733 downwards.
GTAGGCAAGCACCATGGTCTTGTAGCGGATGCGAGCTTCAACTGGAAGCCAGTGGAGAGAACGGAGGAGCGGGGTGACGTGAGAGAACTTGGGAAGGTTGAACACCAGACGGGCTGCGGCGTTCTGGATGAGTTGAAGGGGTTTAATGGCACAGGCAGGGAGCCCAGCCAACAGCGAGTTGCAGTAATCCAGACGGGAGATGACAAGTGCCTGGATTAGGACCTGCGCCGCTTCCTGTGTGAGGCAGGGTCGTACTCTGCGGATGTTGTAGAGCATGAACCTACAGGAACGGGCCACCGCCTTGATGTTGGTTGAGAACGACAGGGTGTTGTCCAGGATCACACCAAGGTTCTTAGCGCTCTGGGAGGAGGACACAATGGAGTTGTCAACCGTGATGGCGAGATCATGGAACGGGCAGTCCTTCCCCGGGAGGAAGAGCAGCTCCGTCTTGCCGAGGTTCAGCTTGAGGTGGTGATCCGTCATCCACACTGATATGTCTGCCAGACATGCAGAGATGCGATTCGCCACCTGGTCATCAGAAGGGGGAAAGGAGAAGATTAGTTGTGTGTCGTCTGCATAGCAATGATAGGAGAGACCATGTGAGGTTATGACAGAGCCAAGTGACTTGGTGTATAGCGAGAATAGGAGAGGGCCTAGAACAGAGCCCTGGGGGACACCAGTGGTGAGAGCGCGTGGTGAGGAGACAGATTCTCGCCACGCCACCTGGTAGGAGCGACCTGTCAGGTAGGACGCAATCCAAGCGTGGGCCGCGCCGGAGATGCCCAACTCGGAGAGGGTGGAGAGGAGGATCTGATGGTTCACAGTATCGAAGGCAGCCGATAGATCTAGAAGGATGAGAGCAGAGGAGAGAGTTAGCTTTAGCAGTGCGGAGCGCCTCCGTGATACAGAGGAGAGCAGTCTCAGTTGAATGACTAGTCTTGAAACCTGACTGATTTGGATCAAGAAGGTCATTCAGAGAGAGATAGCGGGAGAGCTGGCCAAGGACGGCACGTTCAAGAGTTTGAGAGAAAAGAAAGAAGGGATACTGGTCTGTAATTGTTGACATCGGAGGGATCGAGTGTAGGTTTTTTCAGAAGGGGTGCAACTCTCGCTCTCTTGAAGACGGAAGGGACGTAGCCAGCGGTCAGTGATGAGTTGATGAGCGAGGTGAGGTAAGGGAGAAGGTCTCCGGAAATGGTCTGGAGAAGAGGGGAGGGGATAGGGTCAAGCGGGCAGGTTGTTGGGCGGCCGGCCGTCACAAGACGCGAGATTTCATCTGGAGAGAGAGGGGAGAAAGAGGTCAGAGCACAGGGTAGGGCAGTGTGAGCAGAACCGCGGTGTCGTTTGACTTAGCAAACGAGGATCGGATGTCGTCGACCTTCTTTTCAAAATGGTTGACGAAGTCGTCTGCAGAGAGGGAGGAGGGGGGGAGGAGGATTCAGGAGGGAGGAGAAGGTGGCAAAGAGCTTCCTAGGGTTAGAGGCAGATGCTTGGAATTTAGCGTGGTAGAAAGTCTTTCTCTTCCACATCTCCCCCTCTCATTATCTCTGTCCCTCAATCCCCCCTCCCCCCATATCTCCCCCTCTCTCTTTCTCTCTCCCCCTCTCTTTCTCCCTCTCTCGCTCTCTGCAGTAGATGTGATCCAGATGGCGATAGCTGCAGTCTGATCCTGGACCCTGTCCTGTGCTGTCTCAGCACTAGGAAACATACACACTCTGGCTCCCATTACACAGCAGACTATTACTGCCTCCCAAACAGCAACCTATTTCCTACATAGTACTGTGCACTACTTTCGACCATAGCCCTATGGGTCCTGGTCAAAAGTAGTCCACAATAAAGGGATAGGGTGCCATTTTGGATGTAAACAGAGATTGTAATTGAGATAGACATTCACCAGCTTCTACTGGTGGTCAAACTCTGAGATATTATATGGCCTTGGACCTTCCTTGTCAGCTCTCCTTTTCATCAATTTCCTTCTGTCATGTGTTTTTTCGCATCCTCTCTTTCTCTCTATTTTGTCTCTCCCTCCCTCATTATTTTTTTTGCTCTCTCGGTCTTTCTCTTACATTTTCTCTCTCCATCTCTCGTTCACGCCCCTGTTTGATTAGCAGTTGCTGCTAATTCTAAGGCCTGCGCTCATTCTATTTTGATCCTGCACAGCTGCAGTTTTACTGAGAATCAGCACAGGGGTGGATGGAAAGAATCGGAGAAAATAGGGAGAATGGGGTTGTTTGGTGGGATGTGGAAGTGAGTGAGGCTGGAGAAGAAAGAGGGGGAGATGGAGGGATGGAAGCAGCCCAGACAGCTGGAGCGGAATAGGGGGGGGGGGTTGGATGTTTGATGGGCTGCAGGTGTTTTAGCAGCTCGTTAAAGGACTTAATGGGGTATGTAACAGATCCTGTTGATACACTGACTGAGATTTTCTAAATATTGAGCAATTATGGAACTTGAAATACACTGAACAAAAATATAAATGCAACTTGTAAAGTGTTGGTCTCATGTTTCATGAGCTGAAATAAAAGATCCCAGAAATATTCCATGTGTACGTAAAGCTTATTTCTCTCAACTTTTGTGCACAAATTTGTTTACATCCCTGTTAGTGAGCATTTATCTTTTGCCAAGATAATCAATCCCCCTGCACAGGTGTGGTATACCAAGAAGCTGATTAAACAGCATGATCATTACACAGGTGTACCTTGTGCAGGGGGCAATAAAAGGCCACTCTAAAATGTGCAGTTTTGTCACACAACCCAATACCACAGATGTCTCCTGTTTTGAGGGAGCGTGCAATTGTCCACCAGAGCTGTTGCCAGAGATTTTAATGTTAATTTCGCTACCATAAGCCGCCTACAACATAATTTCTGAGAATTTGAAATTATGACCACGTGTAACCACGGCAGTCCAGGACCTCCACATCAGGCTTTTTCATCGGCGGGATCGTCTGAGACCAGCCACTCGGACAGCTGATGAAACTGTGGGTTTGCACAACCTAATCATTTCAGCACAAACTGTCAGAAAACGTCTCAGCGAAGCCTTTGGTCACTGGCTTGCTGGGGAAGTGTGCTCGTTATGGATGAATCCTAGTTTCAACTGTATCCTGAGGCCCATTGTCCCATCACTTCATGTTTCAGCATGATAATACAAGGATCTGTACACAATTCCTGAAAGATGAAAATGGGACAGTTCTCCCATGGCCTACATACTCACCAGACATGTCAACCATTGAGCATGTTTGGGATGCTCTGGATTGACGTGTACGCAGAGTGTTCCAGTTCCCGCAAATATCCATCAACTTCGCACAGCCTTTGAAGAAGAGTGGGACTACATTCCACAGGCCACAATCAACAGCCTGGTCAACTCAATGCGAAGGAGGTGTGTTGCGCTGCATGAGGCAAATGGCTAGGCACACCAGATACTTACTGGTTTTCTGAGCCCTCTTCCACTTTAAATCTGTGACCAACACATGCATATCTGTATTCCCAGTCAGGTCAAAGCCATAGATTAGGGCCTAATGAATTCATTTCAAGTGACAGATTTCTGTATTTTTTTATTGAACCATTTATTTAACTAGGTAAGTCAGTTAGGAACACATTTTTATTTACAATGACACCCTATCAAAAGGCAAAAGGCCTCCTGCAGGGAGAGGGACTGGGATTAAAATAAAAATGTTAGACAAAACACACATCACAACAAGAGAGACACTACATGACAGCAACACATGACAACACAACATGGTAGCGACACAACATGGCAGCAGCACAAAACATGGTATGACCATTATTGGGCACAGACAACAGAAAAGGGCAAGAAGATGGAGACAACAATACATCAGGCAAAGCAGCCACAGGTGTCAGTTAGAGTGTCCATGATTGAGACTTTGAATGAAGAGATAAAACTGTCCAGTTTGAGTGTTTTGTTGCAGCTCGTTCCAGTCACCAGCTGCACCGGGTGTTGTATGTGGAGGATGAGGGCGGCAGTAGGTACAGTATCTCAGATAGAGGGGAAGGTTTTATAAATAAGCATCAACCAGTGGGTTTTGTATCAGGTATACAGAGATGACCAGTTTACAGAGGACTATAGAGTGCAGTGATGTGTCTTATAAGGAGCATTGGAGGCAAACCATTTACTGGAAGTTTAGAGGTGTCAATCATTCATCTCACATTGTGTGTGTGTGTGTGTGTGTGTGTGTGTGTGTGTGTGTGTGTGTGTGTGTGTGTGTGTGTGTGTGTGTGTGTGTGTGTGTGTGTGTGTGTGTGTGTGTGTGTGTGTGTGTGTGTGTGTGTGTGTGTGTGTGTGTGTGTGTGTGTGTGTGTGTGTGTGTGTGAGAGACATTGTTTCCCTGATCTGCCAGAGAAAAGTGGTTTGTGGTCTAACTGTTGCTAAGAGGAGGGGGCTAGCTAGAGAGAAGATAGAGGGGTACATAACATGGAGTGTGAGACACCTTTAACATCAATTATAAATACATTTGTAAATTGATTTTCTTTTTCTTCACATATGCTGTAGCTTGATCCTAGTTTACATAATTCTGAGGATCTTGTGTTGTGCAAGCCATCGGTTGAGACACAGCATACTCTTGAACACAGGGTAGGCGTCAATTTAATCATAGAAATATAATCCATAGAATGGACCTGCAATTAGCTGTTACACCATTGACATTGGAATGTAATTTAAATTTGAGCTTTTAGTTACTACCACAAATATGTATTTTCTATTATCTATATTTTTATTATTATCTATGGAAGATGGTTGGACCTCCAACCATCTTTGTGGTATTAATTACAGCTTCACCATCGAGCATCCTGACTGGTTGCATCACCACCTGGAATGGCAACTGCTCAGCATCCAACAGTCTTCTACCCCCAAGCCATAAGACAGCTGAACAATTAATCAAATGGCCACCCGGACTACTTACATTGACACCCCCCCCCCCCTTTGTTTTTACACTGCTGCAACTCGCTGTTTATCTATGCATAGTCACTTTACCCCTACCTACATGTACAAATTACCTTGACAAACCTGCCCACACACACACACACACACACACACACACACACACACACACACACACACACACACACACACACACACACACACACACACACAGTATTGTTATATTATTGGGTTACTTTTTGTATTTTATTTAGTAAAGTTTTTGTTTGCTTTATTCCTTGACCTGAATTGATAGTTAAGGGCTTGTAAAGTATGCATTTCACGGTAAGGTCTGTGCATGTTTATTTATTTTTTATTTTACTAGGCAAGTCAGTTAAGAACACATTCTTATTTTCAATGACGCCTAGGAACAGTGGGTTAAGTGCCTGTTCAGGGGCAGAACGACAGATTTGTACCTTGTCAGCTCGGGGATTTGAACTTGCAACCTTTCAGTTACTAGTCCAACGCTCTAACCATTAGGCTACCCTGAAAAAGTGTGTAAATTTTGTAATTGTAATGTTTAGTAGCTACATTTATCAGCCAAAACATGAAACGCACCCTTTATTCAGGAACATGCCATGTCTCAACCGATGGCGGACACAACACGAACACCTCAGATTATGTCAAATAGGATCTAAGCTACAACATAAGTGAAAATGGATTAAAAAAACATGTTTTACACATTTTTAGCAAAGAAATATATACAAATGTTTCGTAAAAAAAAATCTAGAAATGATAAAATAGCTTTACAACCCTGATTTGTATGCTTTCAAGTGATGTCAAACGTAACCTTTTATCTTTTTAGTGATTGTAACGTACAGTACCAGTCAAGTTTGGACACATCTACAGATTCCATTTAAAAAAATAAAATAAAATAAAACTTTTCTACATCCTCTTAAGGATTTTTTCAATATTTGCCTAAAATGACATACCCAAATCTAACTGCTTGTAGCTCAGGCCCTGAAGCAAGGATATGCATATTATTGGCACCATTTGAAAGGAAACACTTAAGTTTATGGAAATGTGAAATGAATGTAGTAGAATATAACACAATAGATCTGGTAAAAGATAATACAAAGAGAAAAAAAAATTGTACCATCGTTGAAATGCAAGAAAAAGGCCATAATGTATTATTCCACCCAGGTGCAATTTAGATTTTGGCCAATAGATAGCATCAGTGTAAGTGCAAATTTTTATACTGATCCAATGAACTATTGCATTTCTGTTCAAAATTTTGTATCAAGACTGCCCAAATTTGCCTAATTTGTTTATGAATAACTTTGCATGTTCAAAATTGTGCACTCTCCTCAAACAATAGCATGGTATTATTTCACTGTAATAGCTACTGTAAATTAGATTAAGAAGAACTTAAGCTTTCTGCCAATATATGTCCTGGGAAATGTTATTGTTACTTACCTCATGTTAATCGCATTAGCCTACGTTAGCTCAACCGTCCTGTGGAAGGGACACAGATCCCGAAGAAGACATCAAAACTATGAAATAACACCTGGAATCATGTAGAAACCTAACAAGTGTTAAACAAATAAAAATATATTTTATATTTTTGATTCTTCAAAGTAGTCACCTTTTACCTTGATGACAGCTGTGCAAACTCTTGGCATTCTCTCTACCAGCTTTTTTTATTTGACCTTTATTTAACTAGGCAAGTTACGACAGATTTGTACCATGTCAGCTCGGGGGTTTGAACTTGCAACCTTCCGGTTACTAGTCCAATGCCCTAACCACTAGGCTAGACCGGCTCCACTGGGCAAGACATGCCCTGACCCAGAGTTACCTGCTGCAGAGGATAAGTTAATTAGAGTTACCAGCCTCAAATTGCAGCCCAAATAAATGCTTCACATAATTCAAGTAACAGACAGACCTCAACATCAACTGTTCAGAGGAGACTGCATTAATCAGGCCTTCATGGTCAAATTGCTGCGAAGAAACCACTACTAAAGTACACCAATAAGAAGAAGAGACTTGTTTGGGTGAAGAGATACGAGCAATTGACATTAGACTGGTGGAAATTTGTCCTTTGGTCCAATTTGAGCTTTTTGGTTCCAACTGCCGGGTCTTTGTGAGACGCAGAGTAGGTGAACGGATGGTCTCCGCATGTGTGGTTCCCACCGTAAAGCATGGAGGATGAGGTGTGATGGTGTGGGGGTGCTTTCCAGGTAAATCTGTCTGATTGATTTAGAATTCAAGGCACACTTAACCAGCATGGTTAACAGCATTCTGCAGTGATACACCATCCCATCTGGTTTGCACTTAGTAGGCCTATCATTTGTTTTTCAACAGGACAATGACCCAACACACCTCCAGGATGTGTAAGGGCTATTTGACCAACAAGTAGAGTGATGGAGTGCTGCATCAGATGACCTGGCCTCCACAATCACCTGACCACAACCCAATTGAGATGGTTTGGGATGAGTCGGACCGCAGAGTGAAGGAAAAGCAGCCAACAAGTGCTCAGCATATGTTGGAACTCCTTCAAGACTGTTGGAAAAGCATTCAAGGTGAAGCTGGTTGAGAGAATGCCAAGAGTTTGCAAAGCCGTCATCAAAAGGTGGCTACTTTGAAGAATCTAAAATCCAAAATATATTTGAATTTGTTTAACACTTTATTGGTTACTACATGATTCCATATGTGTTATTACATAGTTTTGATGTCTTCACTATTATTCTACACTGTAGAAAATGGTAAAATAACTTTGACAGGTTCTCTATATGCTTGGAGTCAGGAACCAGGTGCAGAAGGTGAGTTTAGTGATAAGAAAGGCAGATAAACAATAACAGGAGAAGCGTACTGACCAAAACCAAAACTGCCTGATGACTGAGGCTACATAAAGGGAGATGAATCATGGTGATGATGATGCCCAGGTGTGTGTAACGGTGGGGAGCAGGTGTGCGTAATGATGATGCCAGGACCAGTTGCTAGTAGAGCCGATCGCCGGAGCAGGCGTGACAGTGATGAAGACATGGCAGTCTCATTGTAGGTGAGGTATGCAAAATGGGTCAATTTTGAGCACCTTTATCTCCTGAATGTTTTGGCATCAAAATGTGAAAAACTGAAATCTAATGGCAATAGCCCTATACTAACATATGCCTGGAGAGTTGTCAAGGTGTGTGTCCCAAATGGCACCCTATTATTCCCTATATAGTGCACTACTTTTGTCTAGAGTCCTATTGGCCCTCGTCAAACGTAATGCACTATATATTGAATAGGGTGCCATTTTGGGATGTAACCCTCGTCTCCTCTCTCCCATTCAGTGTCGGTCAATGACTCTTCCTGTAAGCCCTATCAGCATCATTCTTCTCATCTGTTGGTTTGTGTCAAAGTCATGCTGCATTAGTTTTAAACTCTTGGTGTTGTATTGACCATCAATGGATGGAGAGAGTAAAATCGATTGCATTTTCTCCCCTTTTTAAATGATCAAAAACATAAAAAGATCTTACAGTAGCTTATGTAATCAGGTTAACAGCACTCAGACTCCGGTTGCTTCCCAAATGGCACCCTATTCTCTATATAGTGCACTACTTTTGACCGAGCCCTGGTCAAAATTACAGTAGTACACCATGTAGGGCATGGGACAAAGTCTGAGAGGCTGTGACGCAACAGGGTCAGTTCCTCAAACTGGTTGGTAGCTGACAGCACTCAGTTCTGCAATGAAATTTCATCTAAGGTAGTGTGTGTGTGTGTGTGTGTGTGTGTGTGTGTGTGTGTGTGTGTGTGTGTGTGTGTGTGTGTGTGTGTGTGTGTGTGTGTGTGTGTGTGTGTGTGTGTGTGTGTGTGTGTGTGTGTGTGTGTGTGTGTGTGTGTGTGTGGATGGATGGCGGGGCTGGGGGTAGTGTGCGCGCGTTCGTGCTTGCATGTATGTACAGTACCAGTCAAAAGTTTGGACACACTACCCCCCGCATTCCAGGTCACTACCTCATGATTTCTGCTTTCCAGGTGACCACCTCATGAAGCTGGTTGAGAGAATGTCAAGAGTGTGCAAAGCTGTCATCAAGGCAACGGGTGGCTACTTTGAAGAATCTCAAATATAAATATATTTTGATTTGTTTAACACTTTTTTGGTTACTAAATGATTCCATATGTGTTATTTCATAGTTTTAATGTCCACTATTATTCTACAATGTAGAACATAGTAAAAAGAAAGACAAACCCTTGAATGAGTAGGTGTGTCCAAACTTTTGACAGGGACTGTATGTATGTACATTGCTTCAGAACGTACCCCTTGACTTTTTCCACATTTTGTTGTGTTACAGCCTGAATTTAAAATGGATAACATTGAGCTCTATTGTCAGTCAAAGAAATGTCAAAGTGCAATTATGTTTTTTGATTTCTTTTACAAATTAATAAAAAAGGAAAAGCTGAAATGTCTTGAATCAGTAAGTATTCAAGTATTTAGGCAAGCCTAAATAAGTTCAGGAGTACACATTTGCTCAGGAGTACACAAGTCACATAAGTTGCATAGACTCACTCTGTGTGCAATAATAGTGTTAAACATTTTTGAATGATTACATCATCTCTGTACCCCACACATAAAATTATCTGTAAGGTCCGTGAATTTCAAACACATTCAACCACACAGACCAGTAAGGTTTTCCAATGCCTAGCAAAGAAGGACAGCTATTGGTAGATAGGAAGGAAATAAAAAAGCAACAATTCAATATCCCTTTCAGCATGGTGATGTTATTAATTACACTTTGGATGGTGTATCAATACACCCAGTCACAGTAAAGATACAGGTGTCCTTCCTAACTCAGTTGCCGAAGAGGAAAGAAGCCGCTCACGGATTTCACCATGAGGCCAATGGTGACTTTAAAACAATTAGAGTTTAATGGCTGTGATAGGATAAAACTGAGGATGGATCAACAACATTGTACTTACTCCACAATACTAACCTAAACGACAGAGTGAAAAGAAGGAAGCCTGTATAGAATAAAAATATTCCAAAGCATGCTTCCTCTTTGCAACAAGGCACTAAAGTAATACTGCAAAAAATGTGGCAACGTAATTAACTTTTTGACCTGAATACAAAGTGTTAAGTTTGAGGCAAATCCAATACAGCAATTACCACTCTCCATATTTTCAACCACAGTAGTGGCTGCATCTTATTATGGGTATGCTTGTAATCGTTAAGCATTAAAAACATGGAATGGTGCTATGCACAGGTTAAATCCAAGAGGAAACATGATTCAGTCTGCTTTCCACCAGACACTGGGAGATTAATTCACCTTTCAGTAGGGTGAAAGGCCAAATCTACGCTGTAGTTGCTTGCCAAGAAGGCAGTGAATGTCCTGAGTGGCCGAGTTATAGTTTTGACTTAAATTTGCTTGAAAATCTATGGCAAGACCTGGAAATGGTTGTCTAGCAATGATCAACAACTGAGCCATTTTTAATTCAGGCTGTGAAATAAAACATTTGGAATAAATTGAGTACTTTCTTAAGGAAGTAGCCTGGAGGTTTAGAGCGCTGGGCCAGAAACCGAATGGTTGCTGGTTTGAAACTCTGAGCCAGCTAGGTGAAAATGATGTCGATGTGCCCTTGAGCAAGGCACTTAACTCCTGTAAGTCGCTCTGGATAAGAGCGTCTGCTAAATAACTAAAATGTAAATGAGTGTCCTCGCACACACTTATTGGTCTTGGTTTATAAATACACCCCCTCTTTGGCAAATAAAGGAAGTTGTAGTTTACACACATCGGATGCACACGTATAGGCCCTGCCTGTGAGTGTGCATGCGTGTTTGTGATTAGAAAGAGAGTGAGAGGGTGTGGCATTGATTACAAGGAGACGAGATCATAATTGAGTGTCAGAACAGCAGTTTGTAAGAATTCAGTTGTGTGACGTAGCGGGGAGATGTCAGTCTAGTCTAGACCAATGTGTCTACGTACTGTAGTGTCAGTATTACAGAGCTGAACTTCCACTACAAAGTATTGTCCTGTAATGTTACTATGGCTACTGTATCTAATACAGTGTATTAATAATGGTGATTGAATTAATGCCATTTATCAGATGTTTTTTTTTTATCTAAGGTGATTTATAGTAGTGGTTGCATACATTTTCACATGGGTGGCCCCAGTGGGCATCCAGCCCAAAAATGTGGTGAGAGTAAGAACAAAGATAGAGAGAGTCTTCAGAGAGAAACGGAAGAGAGACAGATTTGGTGGTTGGATTTTTTTTCTCAGTTTTCCCTTGCTGCACCTCCTCTGTCACCGTGTGACATCAAGCATCTACTTCCTCCTTGGGCACCACCCGCTCCGACAGGTCTCACACACCCTTCAATGGACATTCTGCCTGCTGGAACACATGTCCTGTCCGTGTCCCCGTCTCTACCCGTGTCATCGGCATCCGTGTGCAGTCTTCTGTTTTGAATCAGGATGAGCTTCAGGAGTAAGATCACGTTCCGAAAGAAGACCAGGGATAAGAGCAGGCGTGTGCGGAACGATTTCAACCGGCTGAGCGTCGTATGTATGCTGTATCTCTCGCGTGCAGTGCCGTATCTTTGTGTTTTTATTGCCCTGGGCTTCCTTTTCCTCTCTGTTGCACTTGTCGATCTGGGGTGAAGTTCACCTAGGTAAAGATCTAGAATCAGCTTCCAATTCCTAACCTTAATCATGAGTGTGTGAAAAGGCAAATCTGACCCAAGTCTCTATCGGCAACTTCACTCTACACCGCATCTGTCTGTCAAAATGAGGCTAACCGATATGGCACAGGTTGGAGTTGGACATTGCTAGCCTTAGCCTAATACTAGTTAGCCAGTGACTCTCTATTTGACTATCTGATCGGTGTGTTGATACACCGATACACATAGTATTGCTCCCTATGTGTATCGGAGTTTCTATCCAGTGGAGTGGCCATTTACAGTGCCTTGCAAAAGTATTCATTTCCCTTGGCTTTTTAGCCTATTTTGTTGCATTACAACCTGTCATTTAAATTGATTTTTATTTGGATTTCATGTAATGGACATACACAAAATAGTTCAAATTGGTTAAGTGAAATTTAAAAAATGACTTGTTCAAAAAATAAATAAGTGGTGCGTGCATACCCCCTTTGGTATGAGGCCCCAAATGAGATCTGATGCAACCAATTACCTTCAGAAGTCAAATAATTAGTTAGATTGCACACAGGTGGACTTTTTAAGTGTCACATGATCTCAGTATATATACACCTGTTCTGAAAGGCCCCAGAGTCTGCAACACCACTAAGCAAGTGGCACCATAAAAACCAAGGAGCTCTCCGTACAGGTCAGGGACAAAGTTCTGGAGAAGTACAGATCAGGGTTGGGGACTAAAATTTAGCTTTTTGGCCATCAAGGAAAATGCTATGTCTGGCACAAACCCAACACCTCTCATCACCCCGAGAATACCATCCCCATAGTGAAGCATGGTGGTGGCAGCATCATGCTGTGGGGATGTTTTCCATCGGCAGGTACTGGTCAGAATTGAAGGAATGATGGATGACGATAAATACAAGGAAATTCTTGAGGGAAACCGGTTTGTCTTTCAGAGATTTGAGACTGGGGCTGAGGTTCACCTTCCAGCAGGACAATGAGCCTAAGCATACTGTTAAAGCAACACTTGAGTGGTTTAAGGGGAAACATTTAAATGTCTTGGAATGGCCAAGTCAAAGCCCAGACCTAAATCCAATTGAGAATCTGTGGAATGACTTAAAGATTGCTGTACACCAGCGGAACCCATCCAACTTGAAGGAGCTGGAGCAGTTTTGCCTTGAAGAATGGGCAAAAATCCCAGTGGCTAGATGTGCCAAGCTTATAGAGACATACCCAAAGAGACTTGCAGCTGTAATTGCTGCAAAAGGTGGCTATACATACTGTTGAATTCGGACGTTTACATACACCTTAGCCAATACATTTAAACTCTGTTTTTGACATTTCATCCAAGTAAAATGACCTGTCTTAGGTTAGTTAGGATCACCACTTTATTTTAATGTGAAATGTCAGAATAATAGTAGAGTGATTTATTTCAGCTTTTATTTCTTTCATCATATTCCCAGTGGGTCAGAAGTTTACATACACTCAATTAGTATTTGGATTAGTATTTGGTAGCATTGCCTTTAAATTGTTTAACTTGGGTCAAGCGTTTCGGGTAGCCATCCACAAGCTTCCCACAATAAGTTTGGTGAATTAATCTTGGCTGATTACTTTTGATTTTCCCATGATGTCAAGCAAAGAGGCATTGAGTTTGATGGTAGGCCTTGAAGTACATCCACAGATACACCTCCAGTTGACTGAAATTATGTCAATTAGCCTATCAAAAGCTTCTAAAGCCATGACATCATTTTCTGGAATTTTCCAAGCTGTGTAAAGGCACAGTCAACTTAATGTATGTAAACTTCTGACCCACTGGAATTGTGATGCAGTGAATTATGAGTGAAATAATCTGTCTGTAAACAATCGTTGGAAAAATGACTTTTGTCTTGCACAAAGTAGATGTCCTAACCGACTTGCCAAAACTATAGTTTGTTAACAAGAAAATTGTGGAGTGGTTAAAAAACGAGTTTTAATGAATCAAACCTAAGTGTATGTATACTTCAGACTTCAGCTGTAGTATTGACTTTGGGGGGGGGGGGGGGGGGGTAAGTAGTTACTCACGCTCAAGTTTTTTTTGTCTTTTATTTTTTGTTTGTTTCACAAGAAAAATATTTTCCATCTTCAAAGTGGTAGGCATGTTGTGTAAATCGAATGATACAAACCATCCAAAAATACATTTTAATTCTAGGTTGTGAGGCAATAAAATAGGAAACATGCCAAGGTGGGTGAATACTTTCGCAAGCCACTTTACAGTTGAGTCATTTAGCAGACATTCTTATCCAGATCATTTAAATAAATATCCCTATTTGTTCATATGGGAATCAAACCCACAATCCTGGCATTGCAAGTGCTGAGCTCTACCAACTAAGCCACACAGGACTACAATCAGCATGGGATCTATATGTTCACAACATTTCAACTGGAGCTATGAGTTTGTCAGCAGGGGACTTTTACACCTCTACACGTATGTCCGATTTGTACAAATGCTCTGCAACATCTTGACCGTATTGGTGTGATGTTGTCCGGTGGAATATCGGTGCCAAACGTGTAGGTGTCATGTAGCATGTCTCAAGCTGCTTTGAAATGTGATAAAACGCCCACTACAACACACTCTATAGTCCCAGTCATTACTGAGCTGTTGCGTTACTGAGCCGATAGTACTTCAGGTGTCAGGGAAGGTAACGTCCCTATATGACGCTAAGATTGCTTCGGCTGACTGTTATAGGGTAAGTAGTGCCTATTTCCTTCCACTTTGTTGTGGAATTACCCCAGCGGTTTTGTCTTTCTCAATGACACCCTACTCCCTCTGTAGTGCACTACCTTTGACCAGAATAAAAGGGGACCAAAACTAAGGGGGTGCCATTTGACCTCTCAGTGCCTCTGGTCAGGTCAAATCAAAACGGAATGGGCCAAACCCACAGTGGTGATCAAGTGATTTGGCAACAGTGTGAATGAATGCTGAGTATGAAAGACTGTTGTTAATGTGTTTCTCTGCCCCTGCCACCGGTCCGTCTGTGTGGTAAGATCCCTACTGGCTGGAAACACAAAGGGAAGTTAATATTTGTTTTATGTTCATTTTGAAATCTCGGCTGAAAACCACCTTCAGGCATATGACGTTAGATATATATTTTTGTCGGTTTTATTTATTATATTGAGATTGGGCAGTGAAGAGGGCTAGAGGAGACGTCAAAGGTAGGATAGATTGGGAGGCAGATTGGAAACCCATGCCGACTGGTGGCGTTGGCTAAACGTGTGTCCCGGGCTGGGTACGCCACACTAACCGCTGGACCACTATCCGCAGACCGCTCAGGCAAAAGATATTGTCTTGGTAGATATTTCTGTGAGGTTGACAACTTCAATTGTCCTCAGCTGTAATTCTCTCTAACAGTCGGGCACAGTTAAACAAAAATATATATATATTTAACAGTGGAATCACAACAAGATCCTTCCTCACAACAAAAGATTGTTATGATTCTGGGTGTTTTGCAGTCTTTAGTTTTTCTGTCACGTTCTTTGCCATGCTTTTATTCCTCACTGACTGCCTGCTTCCACCACTCTCCCTTATGTGTCAGGGACGTGTTCACTAGGAATCAAACTGAAGCAAATGGTGTGGGACCTAGCTGAACTTGTCCG
Source organism: Oncorhynchus gorbuscha (assembly GCF_021184085.1). NCBI lineage: Eukaryota > Metazoa > Chordata > Actinopteri > Salmoniformes > Salmonidae > Oncorhynchus > Oncorhynchus gorbuscha. The sequence goes on along the minus strand of NC_060191.1, from coordinate 31,721,612 downwards.
ATTAGAAACCATTTTTCCTTTAAAAAGAAAAAAAGATTTGCTACGATGTGCACTAAAGAATTACACCCCTGGTCTAACTGAACAGAGGCTCGTGGTCGGAACGCAGGAGAAAACATCCCGCAGTGGGCGTGTCAACAGAGAGAAGACAGGTCATCAGTTTTCCAACCCTCTGACCGCAGTTTGTGTTAGCGGTGATGAATAAGACGTGCTGCTTTTCCTTTGAGGACCCGAAATAGCCTCATCTCATCATGTGCTGTCCATTTCGCTTTCTGTCAAACGCTCTGTCCGGATGGGATTGTTGAGACCATTTGCTGTGCAGATGTGCAGCCTAACTCGTAACCTAAAACGTATTGTAAAACTTCTGGCTTTGTACTATATCAGCCTACGGTCATATCAGAGCTTGAATCTCTGATGTAATCGATTGAAATACTACTCAGCACCAGAAACTATCATTAAATATGTTTTCTGAGCTAATGTAATATATTCTTCTCTGTCAGTAAAACGGTTTCCCTCGACATGTTTTTGGTTTGGTTTGGCACATGACATGTAACCCACTTCATCCTCTATTTTACTTCTCTCTTCCCCGCCCCTCTAGGCTGGGGTCCGCGTTCCAAATGGCACCCTCTTCCCCTAATATAGTGCACTACTCTTGGCCAGGGCCCGTAGGAAATGGGGTGCCGTTTGGGACACAGACTTGGTGTTTACGTAGCTGATCCAATGGTGACAGTCTAAACACAGGAAGTGAGGTGGTGGCTCTAGCTCGTTTGTTTTTCTTCATGCCTTGCAAAGAAAATGATTCATGCCCGTCCGGTGAAAGATAAACAGATGTCCTGGGGTTTAGACTATTTGCCTAGCTACACCGTTTGTCTCGTGTTCGGTTTGAAGAACACTTGTTGACTGGCTGACTTTTCTCAGTGTATATGACGTGACTGCTGAGTGTTTTGGGTATCAGCGCAGTTCAGAGAGGTTTATAAGTCAGGATTGTAGAATGGTATAGAAGAAAAATGTTAGCGTGGTGTCGCTGCCTGTGCGCCTGTCTGTCTTTCTCGCAGTGCGTTACAGCAGGATAAGTCCTAGATGTAGAAGACTTTTCTGTGTGACCTAATAGTTGAATATGTTGGATATTCCATGGTGTGACTGTTACAGTGGTCCTCATATGTATGGTTGACTGCGCGATTCTGATAATGTGTGTGTGTGTGTGCGCATTTGGATTTGAATCCTGCATCCGCCGCTTTCTCATCTGTGTTTCCCCAAGTAGTACCCAAGTGTTTATTTCACTTCCAAATGGGATAAGTCAAGTAAAATGTGTGTGTGTGTGTTCCAGCAGGAGAAACCCAAGCTGATAGACCCTCTGGACTATGAGGCTGTGATCTGTGACCTGGGAGATGAGCTGAAGGAAGACCCCCTCAGCGAGCTGCTCCTCTTCCCCGACAACGACTTCACGGTGGGTACGAGCGTGTCTGTGTGTGTGGGGGGAGGGGTGTTTGTGTGTGTGTGTCTGACTGTGTGTGCGTGTGTCTGGCTCCAATGTTTTTCGACAAGACCGACAGACAGACAGACGCACTTGCATTCTGAACCCCTCATTCCCCTAGTGCTTCTGCTCTGACAATGTCCTGTGGCTGTTTGCTCATTAGTGACTTAATTAGTGCGCTAATGTGACTCCTTAAGACCGCCACTTCACATTAACCGGTTTTAATTGGTTTTAGGGAAATGACTCGGCTCTCGATCCCTGAGTTGATTTTTAAATGCCTGACTCTGCTACCGTGGTACACACACACACACACACACACACACACACACACACACACACACACACACACACACACACACACACACACACACACACACACACACACACACACACACACACACACACACACACACACACACACACACACACACACACACACACACACACACACACACCCGGCAACCAAACAGTCCCTGTTTCATTTGTGGTCTCTCAACCTAATGGAAATTCCAATTCATTAGCTAATGGACAAACCAAATTAGTTTCCATGACCTAATAATGTTTTGGAACACCTTCCTTCCTGTGAGTGTGCTGAGTTTTAAACAGCTGACTTGCAGACCCAGTAAATCAGAACCAAGCGTTGGTTGTTCTCTGTGTGTTTTGCTTCCCAAATGGCACCCTATCCCCCTATATAGTGCACTACTTGGCCCTGGTCACAAGTAATACACTACATAGGGAATACGGTGCCATCAGTGAGAGCAGTATTTCTCAAAATCTTTACTGCTTAGGTATGGATGATATATTTGAGCCATGTGCTGTTTTTACCTCAATATTTATGATTGAATTATAACAGCAACGGAGCTCTTGGTCAGATGTTATTCGTCAAGTGCTGACGCACTGGAATAGGGCTCAGTGATCTGACTGTACATCATGGTGGTAACGACTGTATCCTTAGATTTCCTATGTCCCCCTCAAGCATTTTCATGTTCAAACCTGCACATGTATCCTATCCCACTCTGGTATGTGTCATCTTTTACCTAATCTCAGTAATCATAAAACCAGCTATCGCGTGAACTTTGACCTCTGGCAGCTAGTGAATTTGGTTCTAGGGGAAAAGGCTGAGATGTCAAGTCCACACCCCCTCCACCCCGACAGTCTTTCAGAGACAACCTTTTACCTGACATCAAACTGTCCCTCCTGCCTTGATAGTTCACCCCCAATGATTTCTCCTTCCCCTCTGTCTCCCAGGTGTCCACAGTGCCTCTGGAAAGACGGACACTGCAGTCCACTGTGCCCCAGGGGGCCGAGCTCCAGGCCGAGTGTCTGCTGGTCAGACAGGTGAGTGTGTATGTGTGTGTGTGCACGCACGTGCGTTTGTGTGTGTATGTGGGTGTGCGTGTGCGTGTGTGTGTGTGTGAGCTCCATGCTTAGTTGTGTGACTGAGCTTTGGTGCAGGGGAGGGCTATGGAGCAGGGCTGACTCCACATTCAGGCTGGCTGGCTGGCAGGCAGCTAGGCTTGGTGTGGTGGTTGTGTGGGTAAGGGTCAGGACTACATGTAGTTGTTAGTTTACTTATCCTCAACACAGAGGTCAACATCATGAGCCCATAAGGCAGTGACATCAGGAGCACAGATGTGTTCTGTTCCTCCAGAAGCTGTGTGTGTTTGTGTGCCTGCGAGCGTGTGTGTACGTGCATGTGAGAGAGAGGATAGTTTCCAGCTAGCTCTATGATTGAGAGAGAGAGAGACAGACTGATGCATTCAATCACTCACTCACTCCTCCTTGACCCATATATGAGAAAGTGACGAGCATGTATTCTTTACCCATGTCTGGGCGTTACTGCTCCCCTTCTGAACAAGAGGGAAAGCGAAGTAAAGTTGTGCAGCTTGCTGCTGTATCATGTTTCTCTCCGTGGGAATCAACAGCATCTGGAAGACGGGGGGGGCTTTGACTGGACTTCTGCCTCCAATGGGAGAGAGAGAGAGAGAGAATGCCCGCTAATTATGAATCATTTGAGAGAGAGAGAGAGAGAGAGCGAGATCGCCGATGCCCGCTAATTATCAAAATCCAGAAATGAGACGTTAAATTCTACTACTCTAAAAGGAAACGATTCCCAAACCTTCCATAACAAAGCCATCACCTACAGAGAGATGAACCTGGAGAAGAGTCCCCTAAGAAAGCCGGTCCTGGGGCTCTGTTCACAAACAGACCCCACTGAGCCCCACGACAGCAACACAATTAGACCCATTCAAATCATAAGGAAACAAAAAGATAATTACTTGACGCATTGGAAAGAATTAACAAAAAAACAGAGCAAACTAGAATGCTATTTGGCCCTAAACAGAGAGTGCCAATAAAGCCCTTAAATTGAATTAGAGAGTGAGAGAGAGGAGGGGGGGGGGCGAAAGAGGGTGTGAGAGTGGGAGAGTGAGAGGAAATGTGCGAGAGGATGAGAGGGAGGATGCGCGAGGGGGTGAGAGAGAGGGAGAGGGGAGGAGGGTGCGAGAGGGAAGGAGGGAGCGAGAGAGAGAGAGGGAAGGAGGGGGCGAAAGAGAGGGAAGGAGGAGCGAGAGAGAGGGAAGGAGGAGCGAGAGAGGGGGAGGGATGGGGAAAGAGAGGGAAGGAGGGGCGAGAGAGAGAGGGAAGGGGAGGAGGCGAGAGGGAAGGAGGGGGAGAGAGAGAGAGGGGGAGGAAGAGAGGGAAGGAGGGGGAGGAAGAGGAACATTTGGGGCGATGGAGTGGGGCGAGAGGGAAGGAGGGGGCAAGAGTGAGAGAGGGAGAGATATATGGAGGGAGGGAGGGAAGGAGGGGGAGAGAGGGAAGGAGGGGGAGGGGTGAGGGAGGGAGGAGGAAAGGGACAGAGGCAATGAGAGGGGAGGAAGAGATGAAAGGTTGGGGCGAGAGAGAGAGCGGGAAGGAGGGGGCGAGAGAGAGCGGCAAGGAGGGGGCGAGAGAGAGCGGCAAGGAGGGGGCGAGAGAGAGAGAGAGGGGGAAGGATGGGGCGAGAGAGAGAGAGAAAGAGAGAGGGAAGGAGGTGGTGACAGAGAGAGTGGGAAGGAGGGGAGGGAGGGAGAGCGAGACAAGGATGGGGAAGGAGAGGGGGAGAGATGGAAAGAGAGGTAAGGAGGAGGTGAGAGAGATGGAAGGAGAAAGAAATGTAAAGAAAGGAAGGAGGGGGAGAGATGGGAAGGGGGAGAGAGAGAGAGAGGTGAGGAAAGAGAAATGTAAAGAAAGGGAAGGAGGGGGAGAGAGAGAGGTGAGGAGAGAGAAATGTAAAGAAAGGGAAGGAGGGGGAGAGATGGGAAGGAAGGGGAGAGAGAGAGAGAGAGAGAGGTGAGGAGAGAGAAATGTAAAGAAAGAGAAGGAGGGGGAGAGTGGGGAAGGAAGGAGAGAGAGAGGTGAGGAGAGAGAAATGTAAAGAAAGGGAAGGAGGGGGAGAGATGGGAAGGAAGGGGAGAGAGAGAGAGAGGTGAGGAAAGAGAAATGTAAAGAAAGGGAAGGAGGGGAGAGAGAGGTGAGGAGAGAGAAATGTAAAGAAAGGGAAGGAGGGGAGAGAGAGAGAGAGGTGAGGAGAGAGAAATGTAAAGAAAAGGAAGGAGGGGGAGAGATGGGAAGGAAGGGAGAGAGAGATGTGAGGAGAGAGAAATGTAAAGAAAGGGAAGGAGGGGGGGAGAGATGGGAAGGAAGGGGTGAGAGGTGAGGAGAGAGAAATGTGAAGAAAGGGAAGGAGGGGGAGAGATGGGAAAGAAGGGGAGAGAGAGAGAAAGGTGAGGAGAGAGAAATGTAAAGAAAGTGAAGGAGGGGGAGAGATGGGAAGGAAAGAGAGAGAGAGAGACGGCGATGGGGCGAGAACTTTACAAATGCAAATGATGACGACCAGCGTGAACACAATTTTGTGTACATTTCCCCTATTGTATTGTCGCTATGAAGAGGTGGATCTTCACTGTGACCCAAATGGCACCCCATTCCCTTTATTGTGCAATCGTTTGAGGTGGTACCCTATAGGACCTGATCAATAGCAGGGTGCCATTTGGGACACATATACAGACTGTGTGTGCATGTGCACCTGTTTTCATGCTCTTATGGTGACAAGTAATGTTTGATGGTGAGGCTGATGTGAAAGACTTGCAGCACATGCTGGCTAGAAGGAAGTGATCAAATTAGCCACCCGTAGTCTCACTCACATCCTACTGTAGCTGCATCACTGCATACGGAAACACACCAGACACCACACCGTCACAGCTTACAGAAGATTGTGTGTGTGTGTGTGTGTGTGTGTGTGTGTGTGTGTGTGTGTGTGTGTGTGTGTGTGTGTGTGTGTGTGTGTGTGTGTGTGTGTGTGTGTGTGTGTGTGTGTGTGTGTGTGTGTGTGTGTGTGTGTGTGTGTGTGTGTGTGTGTGTGTGTGTGTGTGTGTGTGTGTGTGTGTGTGTGTGTGCGAGCGAGCTGGAAGACAGAGAATAGCTATTTAAGTATGTGTTCCCAGGAATGTGTTGTTGCCTTGTGGAAGTAAATATGCCCTGACAAAGGTCCAATTCCCAGGACCACAAATACAATGTCCATCTAGACACTGTTGCTCTAGAGCACACAAAAAACTATATGTACCTCGGCCTAAACATCAGCGCCACAGGTAACTTCCACAAAGCTGTGAGCGATCTGAGAGACAAGGCAAGAAGGGTCTTCTATGCCATCAAAAGGGACATAAAATTCAACTTACCAATTAGGATCTGACATAAAAATACTTGAATCAGATATAGAACCCATTCCCCTTCTCCTGCAACGAGAGAGAGGCAGGTCGTTATTGCGTTGGACTAGTTAACTGTAGGGTTGCAAGTTTGGATCCCCCGAGCTGACAAGGTGAAAATCTGTCATTCTGCCCCTGAATGAGGCAGTTAACCCACCGTTCCTAGGCCGTCATTGAAAATAAGAATGTGTTCTTAACTGACTTGCCTAGTTAAATAAAGGTCTAAAAAAATGTAATAAAAATCAACAAATCGGCGCCCAAAAATACCGATTTCTGATTGTTATAAAAACTTGAAATCGGCCCTAATTAATCATCCATTCCGATTAATCGGTCGACCTCTACTGTATATATATAGTATGACATTTGAATAGTCTTTATTCTTTTGTTTATTATCTATTTCACTTGCTTTGTCAATGTAAACATATGTTTCCCATGCTAATAAAGCCCTTCAATTGAAAATTGATTTGAAATTTAATTGAGAGGGAGTGGAGAGGTGAGAGTGCGTGAGCGTGTGTGTGCTTGTGCGCAGCTGAGCTCACGTTTTTGTGTGCACGTGAGAGACCGAAAGAAGAGAGGGAGGGAGAGAAAGAAAATCTAACTCAATCTCGTGGGACAATGTTAATTCAATTCTTCTCATGGTTTGATTCATCTAATCATGGATTCAATCTTGTAACTCTTTCAGCTTATTGGGCTCCAAGACGACCTGTGTGAAGCAAGCTAGGGCTGCAGAGTCTTTTTCCCTCAAAAAAAAAAATGTTTTTGCAAGGCACGAAATAACGAGCTTAGAGCTACCACCTAACTTCCTGTGTTGACTCTGTCACCGCTGGATCAGCTACATAAACACCAAGTCTTGTGTCCCGAATGGCACCCCTTCCCCTGTGGACCCTGGTCAAAAGTAGTGCACTATGAAGGGAATAGGGTGCCATTTGGGACACCACCTTAATGTCGTAGAGGGAGGCAGCCTCTGCAGCCCTAGCTTGCATCACATTGGGTTGCATGAGGCCTGCTGCTCATGTAAAACAAAGCTGTACATTACCATTACCATACCTTGGATCTACTGATTTCAATGGAGAGAGGTGTGTGTGTGTGACTACTGTAGAGCTGTATAAGTTCCACGTTGTGACCGAGAGGGGATTTCAAGCATCAACTGCCCATGCCAAGACACACACACAAATCTCTTTTTGTTGATTGAGGACCTTTTTGCTGAAGAATGTGATTGTTTTTCATGTGTGTGTTTTCTATAGTTAAATATAAAAAATCTTAGTATTTTATTTTCTGCTGTATTCCCTATGTGTAATGTGTTGTGTAGTTGCAGGGCTCCCTTGCAATGCGACTCTCAAATAAATGCATGAAATTAACACACACGGTCATGTATACAGACAGAATCAACTGTCTGTTATTCACAGGCATTAACAGAACCTCTGTCCCCCCTCTTCCTCCTCCTCTGTTCCAGGCCTGCAAGTACTACAACTCCCAACTACACGTGGTCCATTACAAATATGATGAGTACGCAGGAGATTACCGGCTACTTCCCAGGTACAGAATAGTCTATGAAAGAGTTACAACATTCTGGCAACTTTCCCAAAACTCCCAGGTTTTCCATACATTTTGTGAAAGTTACCAGAATTTTGCAGCCCTTGTCTGTGATTATGCATTTAGTACATTTACATTTAGTTACAGAGCAGTGTTTACATATTTTAATGGTTCCGCGTCAGAATACAGTACTTCGCCACTTCATGTACTTCTAAGTATTATGACGCTTTTGTGTTTGACAGGGCCCACTCCAGGGCTTAACGGTTTTGACAGAGTCTTTGTCAGGAACGCATTCCAGACTTTCCATAGGCGTACTTCACATAAACACTAGGAAAGACGCAGCTGAGAACCTCAGCTAGACCAAAAGATCCAGGTGCTTGTATCGTTAATGGAACCCTATTCCCTATTTAGTGCACTACTTTTGACCAGAGTTCACTAAATAGGAAATAGTGTGCCATTTGAGCTGCTGTAGTCTGCGGTTACATAGCGGGCCTCTCGAAAAATAGCTCTCTGTGATGTCAACAATGGGAACGAAAAACCAAAATGATGGACATCGGTGGGTTGTGTTGTTGAGTGGCAAGCTGTGCTGTCCAGCAGCAGTGATGTCAGGGTGTGTGTATCGGTCACTCAACCCCAGGGAGACCAAACATCACAGCAGAGCCTCTTTGATTTCTGACCCCTATCCAGACCACTGGAATGTTCTCCTGGTCTCCCATGGGTTGGTTATGTTGTAGTCCTCTAGTTCAGTTCCCATGACCTTTTTGAGTTTGTTGAATTTAAAATAGTTAAGTTCAACATCATATTCTGTACATCAACTCTAAAACTGATCCAAATTCTACTTTTGATACTGTGTAGTTTAACATCAATAGATGTCAAGAGACTGAGTGTACGGGCTCCTATGGAGGTTAGATCCACATGAAATGAGTTCTCTCTCTGAATCACTTCCTCTGTCTTTCCCTGGAATTTGTAGCAGATCTAGGATCAGTATGGGAGTTACTGCTAGCCTTTGTGAGATACCCTGTACACACAGTTAGCATCAGATCTAGGATCAGTTTGGGCTCCTTATACTATATGTCTGTGATCCAGTTTACAGACTGACAGCTCAGTTCACTCTGAGCTAGTAATCTTCACGAGCTGTGTCTCTCCAGAAATCACATTGAAGAGCCACGAAGTCTGGCATGTTGCAAGGCTATTCTAACTGTTAGGTCCAAACACAGGGGTGTCCCTGAAGATTCTCTAAAAAATGTTTAGCCTTTGAGACAATTTTGAGAAGCCATGAGATGCCCTGAATAATTTTAGCTGAGACTAGTTGCAGTGCTTGGTCTGCTATCCTGATAAAAGAGGGAAGCCTTTGTGTCTCCAGCTCAGAGCACATGCACAAACACAGGGCGGCTCATGAACACACTGGAGCGAGGGCAAGTTTTTGTCTGGTACTTTTCGGGGGGAGATGGATAGGACTCGGCCACACAAGTCGGGGCTCAGCTCAGACACCCAGCCATAGAGATGGAAAAGAGAGAACACCTCTTATCTGTGCCACGATGATCCCTCCAAGGGGAACTCTGCTGTTTACCAAAACAGTGGCGGGGTTCCCACTTTGTTTTTGTTTAAACTGAAAATTGCCCCTTTAACCCATTTAAAATGGAGAAAGCCCTCGCTGCCCATGCTATAACAAGCTTTGTAGCAAGTCTGCCCTCTATCCGACTCCATGCAACCAGCACCTCTACAGTAAAACTTACCGTATGCTTCCCATTCGAAAGAGTTTGCGCATATATTAGACCACATCTTTGACCTTTTGGTATTCGGCAGCGTTCAGCTGGTTTTTTTCCGGCTGTTCGAGCACACACATTTTTCTCTTGAGGCTTGTCGAAGTTCGGCAGCCAAAGTTTCCACCCCTTCCTCATTGATTGGCCAAAAGTAGGTGTTTGTTGTCATTCAATGACAGACGACTAGTTTTCATGCACATTTCACTCAAGAAATACTGCACCAAACATGTTAGTTTCATCTGCATGACTAAGACTTCCTCTGTCAAAACATCAACATTTAAATACAGATTTCTTGACCTATCTTAGATTCATTCTGACTATTTTGAGAAGTTTACTTGTTGCTATGGTGTCTCAACAGAGGGATAAACAGTAATATTGCCGCTTTTATCTAGTTTTTCAAGCAAAGGTATTTTAAGAGAGTATGCAGGCACAAACGTTCACTTCGCCTAGCCGTGGTGACCTGGCCAGAAAAAAAACTCTGGGCTCGAGTTAGCCCATGCCTGTGTAGTTAAGCAGGCCCTACAACTACAATAAACTGCTGGACTGTTATGTGGCTATCACAACACGTGTATCAACACTAGAGTTGAGCTTGAATGCCATTACTGAAGTGTGGTACATCTACGATATGATGATAGGGGACATAGAGAGAGGGCATACTCCTTGTTTGTGTTCCATATGGCACCCTGTTCCCTAAATAGTGCACTACTTCTGACCAGAACCCTATGGGCCCTGTTCAAAAGTAGTGCACTATGTAGTAGGTAATAGGGGGCAATTTGGAACGCAGACCTTCTCTCTCTCTCTGCCTAGAAGCTTTTAAGTGTAGTCCTCTCCCTCTTGACATCCCTAATGGAAGAGGCAGACCTGTAGGATAAAACAGAGCTCCTCAAAGTGAACGAGTCAAACGAGGTCACCTCCTGATCATATGTCTCTCTGACTGTCTGTGGTGGAGATGAGGGGGAGAGAGAGAGGAGCGGAGGGAAGGGGAGAGGGAGAGAGAAGTGGGGAAGGCAGAATGAGGTGAGTAGAGGAGGGGAGGAAGTAGACTAGAACAGGCGGGACACTTCATTCAGGTGATGGGGGGGGGATATATCAAATGAATTAATGCCTGTATTACAAGAATCAAGGTTTTGTAATTGTCCGTTTTTATGTGTGTTTATGTCCGCTTGTTCTCGTGTTGTATTTTTGGTCTTGTCTCTTTCACTCCTCTGTGCTGTGTGCACCTCCCCGTTTACACCAGAGATGCACATCTCCGCCCTAACAATGGGAGTTGTTGTCCCAAAGGCGGGAAGGCAGGCAACAAGCTTAGGTCCAAAATAAACCCATAAAAACGCATTGGGCTTATTTTGGACAGATTCACTCTCACATCGCCTCTCCCTCTATGGTTCACACACACCAAGCAACCCCTCCGCCTCTCACGCCATCAAAATTCAGAGATCACATCTTCCTCTCTGAAAAGTGGTTTCAGCTCGCTATTTGCATTTGAGGTTTGGTCCAACAGAATGGACACCAAAACACATTGTAATAGACTGTAATAGAGGAGAGGTTTTTCTAACAATACCGTTTTATGTCTCAACTACTCAAATTGCACGCAGAGCAGACACTACTAAAACTTACCAATGAACATTGATTCTGGAAAAAATAAATGCTCAGTTTGTCACGGCGCCATAAGGGTACCACGTACCACGAGCAGCGTTTTAGCCAAAGACTATTATACTAGCTGTCTAGTCTGTGTTTTTGTAAATGTGCAATACGCATAAAAACACAAGTATATAAGGAATTGGCAACTCGTTGTCTTTCTGAGAAATAAGGTAGGCGACTTGATTTTAACATGTGAACAAAGTGAACAGGCAGACATGCTTTTCAAACAGTTGGAGACAGAGCGAAGAATGTGTTCATAACAATGTAAATGTTCAACCTTGTTAGCTAGCAAATAGAATCAAGTTGGCTAAACTTGAAATATAAAGATTAGTAGGCTAATAACACAGCACATGAGTTTGTTGACCTGTGTTCATTTTCTGTAGCTTAATGCCTTGCTACAAGAAGTTAGTCATTATTTGAGAATTTGTGCACTATGCATGGTTCTAGTTAAATTTGTATGGGCATTTTCATAGACAGACTTGAAAGCCAGATCAGTGATTATAAAAAAATTTGAGAGATATATATATTGTGTATCGCCCATAAGTTTGAAAAAAATCCAGATATGGTTTTTAGGCCTATATCGCCCTAGGGGCAGACACACAGAGCGAGCAAGAACTTTGGACAGGGAGGATGTGGAGCTCCTCCTCTCTCCAAATCCTTCCTTCTCCCTCCCCTTTCTCTCCTCCAAACAGACACATGATGGTAGAAGACAGTCTGCAGTCAGTTTATTATCCGTATATTCTCTGTCTCTCTGTCTCTCTGTGTGTGTACAGTCTAGGCACAGTGTATCGCTAGCAGAGACAAAGTAGCTACACATTAGTCAGAGCACTGTCTGGTGATAGTGAATTCTTAGCACAAATGTGACCGACCGCCTTGATTTGGTTTTATGTAGCAACATTTGAAATTTGTGTTTTTTACATTGGATAAAAGTAGAGACTCAGAGCTAAAAAAAATGTCCTGTATATCATACACTGCAGTTGAGGAACAATGGGGAAGTAATACTGCTTTGAAAGTTGATAAACCCCACTTTTGAGAAAATGGCCCTTTTAATGTTTTGGTCCACAGACTGGAGAGCTCTTTTTTGTCAACACCCATTCAGCATCGTTCACACCCTCTTAAGCCTTAGCCCCACTCATCTCTTTATGGATTCACATGTGAGGTCATGTGCTAAACAGGGTGAGTAGTTTAGTAAACAACCAAATATTTCAAGACTAAAAGTGGTTAAAGTAGTAGCCTACAATAAGGGAAAACTCCAGCTAAAAATACACTAGTCCTTGGTTTATATCCTAATCTGACTTTGGTGCAGGTCATGTTGTTCTTCACATTGCTGTCTCTGGTAAACACACACTATATCAAATCAAATCTAAGTTTATTTGTCACATGCACAGGACACAGAAGGTGTAAACGGTACAGTGAAATGGTTACTTGCATAGTATCAATATCAAAAACAGAAAGTGTCCAGATAAAATATTTTATAACTATTAGATGATGCTTACCCGACACACTTGTCTAAATTGATGGGTCATGTGAAGGAAATGCTATAACCACCACCCAGCCACAACTAGCTAAGTGGATGGGTCACAATTGTCGCGATACATAAAATACAATAGATGGCCGTAATCACCACCAGACACACCTGGCGAACTTGATGGGTCATGTAATCATCTAGCGAAGTAGAGTCTTTTGTTTAGACATGTAGCTAGCTAGCTAAACAATGAACCGACATAATCCCAACTCATACTACTACCAATACAAACATTATCATAGCAGTAGTATGAATCTGCAGGTAGCTAATGCTAACTAGGTTCAATGTTAGCTAGCTAAAACTAGCCATGCAAATGTAGATCTGATTTGAATAATATTAATACACAGATCATACGCATAACGTCAGCTAGCGAGCCAGCAAGCTAACATTTGCTATCTATTTGATCTATTTTATTTTATTTCACCTTTATTTAACCAGGTAGGCTAGTTGCGAACAAGTTCTCATTTACAACTGCGACCTGGCCAAGATAAAGCAAAGCAGTGCGCCACAAACAACAACACAGAGTTACACATGGAATAAACAAACATACATTCAATAATACAATAGAACAAGTATATATACAGTGTGTGAAAATGAGGTAGGATAAGGGAGGTAAACACAATAAATAGGCCAAGGTGGTGAAATAATTACAATGTAGCAATTAAACACTGGAGTGATAGATGTGCAGAAGATGAATGTGCAAGTAGAGATACTGGGAGATCTAGTGAACATTATGCTTGAACTTGCAATAAATAAAAAAATTCTGACAAAATTAGAAACATATATCTGAAAATGTAGCTAGACTTTTACCTTTGTACATGGACGAACGCTTCACGGCGGACTGAAACCATTTAACTTTGTTTTGTTCGTAGCTACATCTTGTTTGGCCAGCATCGTGTCAAGTCACTCTGGTTCACACTGACGGTGTGGCGTGTGCAGAAAATAGCTTATCACTTTTTCCAACAGATCTGTCTATAGCGCCTGCTAAATTCAGGGCTTCAATTTTATTGAGAAAAGTAGCAAAACTTTTGTGGTTCTTGATGGTTAATTTTATATCTTTCAAAAATGGTGCGGTAAGAAAGGACTATCAACACATGCTGAGCAGCTCATCTCCCGGCATGTCCAGCCCATCCATTATCTCAGCCAATCAAGGCTAGCGGGAAGGTTCTTGGCTTTTTCCGTGGCTAAACCAACTAAGCTCGTAATTTAACAATTTTATTTGTATTTGCGGATGGAATACACATTTCTTATTAAGGCACATGAAAGTTCACATGTTGCAAAAAAGCTAATTTGATTTAAAAAATACGTTTACGTTCAAATGCGTCTCCTGTGATGTAGTGACGTGCGACATTCGCCTAGTTTCTTGAAACGAGTCACAAATTGGTCTGATGCCTATCACAGAATGCAATAAGAAGCCATTTAAATCTGCATTTACAAAGCGCAGAAAGAGATTTGTTACGTGTTTTTTTTGTCCTGTGTGAAAGACGCAGACTTCTGCGTTAACTCAACCTTTATGTTTAACTTGCTAGTAGCTGAATTAATAAGGTGACAGGGCATCATATTGTGTTAGCTTTCTGCTTTGTTTGAAAAGATAAAGCCCTTTGGATGAGTTATCTGTACAGCTGCCAGTGCTATCTTGATTTCCTTGCGTTTTTTCTCCTCTTCATTCTTGGCCCATCTCCTCCTCCCTCATCTTCACCGAGCAGAGCAGGCAGGCCCATTGCCACAGCGACTCTAGAGCCCACACAGACACAACTGTACACATGCTACTCCAGAGCCAGCGCTGTTCTTCCTTCAGACAAGCATGCATCAAAACATTGTTCGTTTGCATAATGTCTCTCATTCACATTCGCTTGTAAATGTCCAAACTCACATTCTGTAGATCCTACCTATATATTTTATTTTTACCTTGATTTAATTAGGCAAGTCAGTTAAGAACAAATTCTTATTTTCAATGACAGCCTGGGAACAGTGGGTTAACTGCCTGTTCAGAACAACAGATTTGTACCTTGTCAGCTCAGGGATTTGAACTTGCAACCTTCCGGTTACTAGTCCAACACTAACCACTAGGCTACCCTGCCGCACCGGGTATATGTATATATGTATAACTTTATGAGCTGGATTGCTGGTCTTGGCAATTTGTTTATTTTATTTGCCCACGTTGGCATATTAGCCTCCATGGAAACTTGCTATTAGTTGTGCTAATTTTATTAGCGTCCTGGTAAACACCCAATGGGCAATTCTTTGGGGGTCCCCTTGTGTATTAAGCCGGTAATACCGTAAATCCCGGGATGAGAGAAGGACGGTAATGACGATATGAAAATCTGGCCCAACCCTATCGTCATGGACAGCAGAAAAGGATTTGAGACGGACATCGGAGCGGAAAACATTGTGATTAATAGGGAGGAATATACAGTGAGTAAAGGAAATTACATTTATTAAACTATGAAGTCGAACTTTGGAATTAAAAACTAAGGATGGAACGTCAGTGAGTGAAGTGAATGAAGATCACGTGACTGAGGAAAATAGTTGAGGACAATATTGAAGTGAGTGACAATTAGGAGCCTATTGAGAAAAGAAAAATATCTGGAATTGTTGGGAAAAAAGTGCTAGAGCGTGAGTGAATGGACGACATCCATTGTACCAGTCCTTAAGAATGATGGTGGAATCAGGATATGTGGCGATTTGAACCTTTTCCTGCAGTGGGCTAAATCAGGGTCACACAGTGTTTTTTATTGTTTTTTTTTAAAGGGGTGGATCAGCTTAATATTGCGGAAAGATTTTTGCTTCCATCAATGTAATTGTCTGCATCATTTCCAGTCCCCCATATATTTTGGGGGTAAAGTGGCTGGAGTCTTTGACAATTTTTTGGGCCTTCCTCTGACACCACCTGGTATAGAGGACCTGGATGACAGGAAGCTTGGCCCCAGTGATGTACTGGGCCATTCGCACTACCCTCTGTAGTGCCTTGCGGTCGGAGGCTGAGCAGTTGCCATACCGGGCAGTGATGCAACCGGTATTGTTATGCAGGTGAATGAGGACCCAAAAGCGACTTGGCGAAAACAGAGTCTTTATTCCAGTAAAGGAAATAGGCAATACTCCTGGACAATCAGAGCAGAAAACAAAACATTAAAAACTTAATTCCACTCGTAGTGACGAGGACAGACTGGAGACTCGACCATTAACTGTAGGTTGCCTCGGGAAGGCACCGACCGTAGCAGACTCAGACACCTGCTCACACGCAGCATCTGAGGGAAACAAGACACGACAGGGCGAGACAAAGACACAGCACGGCGAACAATATACAAGGATCCGACAGGACAGAAACGGAAAACAAGGGGAGAAATAGGGACTCTAATCAGAGGGCAAGATACGGAACAGGTGTGAAAAGACTAGATGATTGAGTAGGGGAATAGGAACAGCTGGGAGCAGGAACGGAACGATAGAGAGAAGAGAGAGAGGGAGGGAGAGAGAAAAAAGGAAACGAACCTAATAAGACCAGCAGGGGGAAAACGAACAGAAGGGAAAGCAAAATGACAAGACAATATAAGACAAAACATGACAGTACCCCCCCACTCACCGAGCGCCTCCTGGCGCACTCGAGGAGGAATCCTGGCGGCAACGGAGGAAATCATCAATCAGCGAACGGTCCAGCACGTCCCGAGACGGAACCCAACTCCTCTCCTCAGGACCGTAACCCTCCCAATCCACTAAGTATTGGTGACCCCGTCCCCGAGAACGCATGTCCATGATCCTACGTACCTTGTAAATAGGTGCGCTCTCGACAAGGACGGGGGGTTAGGGAAGACGAACGGGGGTGCGAAGAAAGGGCTTGACACAGGAGACATGGAAGACAGGATGGACGCGACGAAGATGTCGCGGAAGAAGCAGTCGCACAGCGACAGGATTGACGACCTGGGAGACACGGAACGGACCAATGAACCGCGGAGTCAACTTACGAGAAGCTGTCGTAAGGGGAAGGTTACGAGTGGAAAGCCACACTCTGGCCGCAACAATACCTAGGACTCTTAATCCTACGTTTATTGGCGGCTCTCACAGTCTGTGCCCTGTAACGGCAAAGTGCAGACCTCACCCTCCTCCAGGTGCGCTCACAACGTTGGACAAACGCTTGAGCGGAGGGAACGCTGGACTCGGCAAGCTGGGATGAGAACAGAGGAGGCTGGTAACCTAGACTACTCTGAAACGGAGATAGCCCGGTAGCAGACGAAGGAAGCGAGTTGTGAGCGTATTCTGCCCAGGGGAGCTGTTCTGCCCAAGACGCAGGGTTTCTAAAAGAAAGGCTGCGTAGTATGCGACCAATCGTCTGATTGGCCCTTTCTGCTTGACCATTAGACTGGGGATGAAACCCGGAAGAGAGACTGACGGACGCACCAATCAAACGACAGAACTCCCTCCAAAACTGTGACGTGAATTGCGGACCTCTGTCTGAAACGGCGTCTAACGGAAGGCCATGAATTCTGAACACATTCTCGATGATGATTTGTGCCGTCTCCTTAGCGGAAGGAAGCTTAGCGAGGGGAATGAAATGTGCCGCCTTAGAGAACCTATCGACAACTGTAAGAATCACAGTCTTCCCCGCAGACAAAGGCAGACCGGTAATGAAGTCTAAGGCGATGTGAGACCATGGTCGAGAAGGAATGGGAAGCGGTCTGAGACGACCGGCAGGAGGAGAGTTACCTGACTTAGTCTGCGCGCAGTCCGAACAAGCAGCCACGAAACGGCGCGTGTCACGCTCCTGAGTAGGCCACCAAAAGCGCTGGCGAATAGAAGCAAGAGTACCTCGAACGCCGGGATGACCAGCTAACTTGGCAGAGTGAGCCCACTGAAGAACAGCCAGACGAGTAGAAACAGGAACGAAAAGAAGGTTACTAGGACAAGCGCGCGGCGACGCAGTGTGCGTGAGTGCTTGCTTAACCTGTCTTTCAATTCCCCAGACTGTCAACCCGACAACACGCCCATAAGGAAGAATCCCCTCGGGATCAGTAGAAGCCACAGAAGAACTAAAGAGACGGGATAAGGCATCAGGCTTGGTGTTCTTACTACCCGGACGGTAAGAAATCACAAACTCGAAACGAGCGAAAAACAACGCCCAACGAGCTTGACGTGCATTAAGTCGTTTGGCAGAACGGATGTACTCAAGGTTCTTATGGTCTGTCCAAACGACAAAAGGAACGGTCGCCCCCTCCAACCACTGTCGCCATTCGCATAGGGCTAAGCGGATGGCGAGCAGTTCGCGGTTACCCACATCATAGTTGCGTTCCGATGGCGACAGGCGATGAGAAAAATAAGCGCAAGGATGAACCTTATCGTCAGACTGGAAGCGCTGGGATAGAATGGCTCCCACGCCTACCTCTGAAGCGTCAACCTCGACAATGAATTGTTTAGTGACGTCAGGAGTAACGAGGATAGGAGCGGACGTAAAACGTTTCTTGAGAAGATCAAAAGCTCCCTGGGCGGAACCGGACCACTTAAAACACGTCTTGACAGAAGTAAGAGCTGTGAGAGGGGCAGCAACTTGACCGAAATTACGAATGAAACGCCGATAGAAATTAGCGAAACCTAGAAAGCGCTGCAACTCGACACGTGACCTTGGAACGGGCCAATCACTGACAGCTTGGACCTTAGCGGGATCCATCAGAATGCCTTCAGCGGAAATAACAGAACCGAGAAAAGTGACGGAGGAGACATGAAAAGAGCACTTCTCAGCCTTCACGTAGAGACAATTCTCTAAAAGGCGCTGGAGTACACGTCGAACGTGCTGAACATGAATCTCGAGTGACGGTGAAAAAATCAGGATATCGTCAAGGTAGACAAAAACAAAGATGTTCAGCATGTCTCTGTCATGCAGGTGAAAGAGGACCCAAAAGCGACTTAACAGAAACAGAGTTTATTCAAGTCCAAACAGAAAACGACAAATCCTGAATCCTTAACAGGAAATGTCCAAACAGGGAATAACAGAAATCCTCTAGTCTGTAGAGGGGAATAACAGGAGAAGCGGCCACAGACTGCAGGTCGCTTCGGGTAGGCGCAGGCCGTAGCTGACAGAGACACCTGCTCACACGCAGCATCTGATGAAGGCAAAAACACGACAGGACAGGGCGATACACAATCACAGCACGGTGAATTCTAAACAAGGAACCGACAGGACAGGAACGGAACACAAAGGAAGAAATAGGGACTCTAATCAGGGGAAAGGATCGGGAACAGGTGTGGGAAGACTAAATGATGATTAGGGGAATAGGAACAGCTGGGAGCAGGAACGGAACGATAGAGAGAAGAGAGAGCGAGAGAGTGAGAGAGGGAGGGGGAGAGAGAGGGATAGAAAGAGGGAAAGAACCAAATAAGACCAGCAGAGGGAAACGAATAGAATGGGGAGCACAGGGACAAGACATGATAATAAATGACAAACATGACAGTACCCCCCACTCACCGAGCGCCTCCTGGCGCACTCGAGGAGGAATCCTGGCGGCAACGGAGGAAATCATCGATGAGTGAACGGTCCAGCACGTCCCGAGACGGAACCCAACTCCTCTCCTCAGGACCGTAACCCTCCCAATCCACTAAGTATTGGTGACCCCGTCCCGAGAACGCATGTCCATGATCTTATGTACCTTGTAAATAGGTGCGCTCTCGACAAGGACGGGAGGGGGGAGGGAAGACGAACGGGGGTGCGAAGAAAGGGCTTAACACAGGAGACATGGAAGACAGGATGGACGCGACGAAGATGTCGCGGAAGAAGCAGTCGCACAGCGACAGGATTGACGACCTGGGAGACACGGAACGGACCAATGAACCGCGGAGTCAACTTACGAGAAGCTGTCGTAAGAGGAAGGTTGCGAGTGGAAAGCCACACTCTCTGGCCGCAACAATACCTTGGACTCTTAATCCTGCGTTTATTGGCGGCTCTCACCGTCTGTGCCCTGTAACGGCAAAGTGCAGACCTCACCCTCCTCCAGGTGCGCTCACAACGTTGGACAAACGCTTGAGCGGAGGGAACGCTGGACTCGGCAAGCTGGGATGAGAACAGAGGAGGCTGGTAACCCAGACTACTCTGAAACGGAGATAACCCGGTAGCAGACGAAGGAAGCGAATTGTGAGCGTATTCTGCCCAGGGGAGCTGTTCTGCCCAAGACGCAGGGTTTCTGAAAGAAAGGCTGCGTAGTATGCGACCAATCGTCTGATTGGCCCTCTCTGCTTGACCGTTAGACTGGGGATGAAACCCGGAAGAGAGACTGACGGACGCACCAATCAAACGACAGAACTCCCTCCAAAACTGTGACGTGAATTGCGGGCCTCTGTCTGAAACGGCGTCTAACGGGAGGCCATGAATTCTGAATACATTCTCAATAATGATTTGTGCCGTCTCCTTAGCGGAAGGAAGTTTAGCGAGGGGAATGAAATGTGCCGCCTTAGAGAACCTATCGACAACCGTAAGAATCACAGTCTTCCCCGCAGACAAAGGCAGACCGGTAATGAAGTCTAAGGCGATGTGAGACCATGGTCGAGAAGGAATGGGGAGCGGTCTGAGACGACCGGCAGGAGGAGAGTTACCCGACTTAGTCTGCGCGCAGTCCGAACAAGCAGCCACGAAACGGCGCGTGTCACGCTCCTGAGTCGGCCACCAAAAGCGCTGGCGAATAGACGCAAGAGTGCCTCGAACACCGGGATGACCAGCTAACTTGGCAGAGTGAGCCCACTGAAGAACAGCCAGACGAGTGGAAACAGGAACGAAAAGGAGGTTACTAGGACAAGCGCGCGGCGACGCAGTGTGCGTGAGTGCTTGCTTAACCTGTCTTTCAATTCCCCAGACTGTTAACCCGACAACACGCCCATAAGGAAGAATCCCCTCGGGATCAGTAGAAGCCACAGAAGAACTAAACAGACGGGATAAGGCATCAGGCTTGGTGTTCTTGCTACCCGGACGGTAAGAAATCACAAACTCGAAACGAGCGAAAAACAACGCCCAACGAGCTTGACGGGCATTAAGTCGTTTGGCAGAACGGATGTACTCAAGGTTCTTATGGTCTGTCCAAACGACAAAAGGAACGGTCGCCCCCTCCAACCACTGTCGCCATTCGCCTAGGGCTAAGCGGATGGCGAGCAGTTCACGGTTACCCACATCATAGTTGCGCTCAGATGGCGACAGGCGATGAGAAAAATAAGCGCAAGGATGAACCTTATCGTCAGACTGGAAGCGCTGGGATAGAATGGCTCCCACGCCTACCTCTGAAGCGTCAACCTCGACAATGAATTGTCTAGTGACGTCAGGAGTAACGAGGATAGGAGCGGACGTAAAACGTTCTTTTAGAAGATCAAAAGCTCCCTGGGCGGAACCGGACCACTTAAAACACGTCTTGACAGAAGTAAGAGCTGTGAGAGGGGCAGCAACTTGACCGAAATTACGAATGAAACGCCGATAGAAATTAGCGAAACCTAAAAAGCGCTGCAACTCGACACGTGACCTTGGAACGGGCCAATCACTGACAGCTTGGACCTTAGCGGAATCCATCTGAATGCCTTCAGCGGAAATAACGGAACCGAGAAAAGTAACGGAGGAGACATGAAAAGAGCACTTCTCAGCCTTTACGTAGAGACAATTCTCTAAAAGGCGCTGTAGAACACGTCGAACGTGCTGAACATGAATCTCGAGTGACGGAGAAAAAATCAGGATATCGTCAAGATAGACAAAAACAAAGATGTTCAGCATGTCTCTCAGAACATCATTAACTAATGCCTGAAAAACAGCTGGCGCATTGGCGAGACCGAACGGCAGAACCCGGTACTCAAAATGCCCTAACGGAGTGTTAAACGCCGTTTTCCACTCGTCCCCCTCTCTGATGCGCACGAGATGGTAAGCGTTACGAAGGTCCAACTTAGTAAAGCACCTGGCTCCCTGCAGAATCTCGAAGGCTGATGACATAAGGGGAAGCGGATAACGATTCTTAACCGTTATGTCATTCAGCCCTCGATAATCCACGCAGGGGCGCAGAGTACCGTCCTTCTTCTTAACAAAAAAGAACCCCGCCCCGGCCGGAGAGGAAGAAGGCACTATGGTACCGGCGTCAAGAGACACAGACAAATAATCCTCGAGAGCCTTACGTTCGGGAGCCGACAGAGAGTATAGTCTACCTCGAGGAGGAGTGGTCCCCGGAAGGAGATCAATACTACAATCATACGACCGGTGAGGAGGAAGGGAGTTGGCTCGGGACCGACTGAAGACCGTGCGCAGATCATGATATTCCTCCGGCACTCCTGTCAAATCGCCAGGTTCCTCCTGAGAAGTAGGGACAGAAGAAACGGGAGGGATGGCAGACATTAAACACTTCACATGACAAGAAACGTTCCAGGATAGGATAGAATTACTAGACCAATTAATAGAAGGATTATGACATACTAGCCAGGGATGACCCAAAACAACAGGTGTAAACGGTGAACGGAAAATCAAAAAAGAAATAGTCTCACTGTGGTTACCAGATACTGTGAGGGTTAAAGGTAGTGTCTCAAATCTGATACTGGGAAGATGACTACCATCTAAGGCGAACATGGGCGTAGGCTTCTCTAACTCTCTGAAAGGAATGTCATGTTTCCGAACCCATGCTTCGTCCATGAAACAACCCTCAGCCCCAGAGTCTATCAAGGCACTACATGTAGCACCCGAACCGGTCCAGCGTAGATGGACCGACAAAGTAGTACAGGATTTTGATGGAGAGACTTGAGTAGTTGCGCTCACCTGTAGCCCTCCGCTTACAGATGAGCTCTGGCTTTTACTGGACATGAATTAACAAAATGTCCAGCTACTCCGCAATAGAGGCACAGGCGGTTGGTGATCCTCCGTTCCCTCTCCTTAGTCGAGATGCGAATCCCTCCCAGCTGCATGGGCTCAGTCTCAAAGCCAGAGGAGGGAGATGGTTGCGATGCGGAGCAGGGAAACACCGTTGATGCGAGCTCTCTTCCACGAGCCCGGTGACGAAGATCTACCCGTCGTTCTATGCGGATGGCGAGAGCAATCAAAGAGTCCACATCTGAAGGAACCTCCCGGGAGAGAATCTCATCCTTAACCACTGCGTGGAGTCCCTCCAGAAAACGAGCGAGCAGCGCCGGCTCATTCCACTCACTAGAGGCAGCAAGAGTGCGAAACTCAATAGAATAATCCGTTATGGACCGTTCACCTTGGCATAAGGAAGCCAGGGCCCTAGAAGCCTCCCCACCAAAAACTGAACGGTCGAAAACCCGAATCATCTCCTCTTTAAAGTTCTGGAACTTGTTAGAGCAATCAGCCCTTGCCTCCCAGATAGCTGTGCCCCATTCTCGAGCCCGGCCAGTAAGGAGTGAAATGACGTAAGCAACCCGAGCTCTCTCTCTAGAGTATGTGTTGGGTTGGAGAGAGAACACAATCTCACACTGCGTGAGAAAGGAGCGGCACTCAGTGGGCTGCCCGGAGTAGCAAGGTGGGTTATTAACCCTAGGTTCTGGAGGCTCGGCAGGCCAGGAAGTAACAGGTGGCACGAGACGTAGACTCTGGAACTGTCCAGAGAGGTCGGAAACCTGAGCGGCCAGGTTCTCCACGGCATGGCGAGCAGCAGACAATTCCTGCTCGTGTCTGCCGAGCATGGCTCCTTGGATCTCGACGGCAGTGTAACGAGCGTCTGAAGTCGCTGGGTCCATTCCTTGGTCGGTTCCTTCTGTCATGCAGGTGAAAGAGGACCCAAAAGCGACTTAACAGAAACAGAGTTTATTCAAGTCCAAACAGAAAACGACAAATCCTGAATCCTTAACAGGAAATGTCCAAACAGGGAATAACAGAAATCCTCTAGTCTGTAGAGGGGAATAACAGGAGAAGCGGCCACAGACTGCAGGTCGCTGGGTAGGCGCAGGCCGTAGCTGACAGAGACACCTGCTCACACGCAGCATCTGATGAAGGCAAAAACACGACAGGACAGGGCGATACACAATCACAGCACGGTGAATTCTAAACAAGGAACCGACAGGACAGGAACGGAACACAAAGGAAGAAATAGGGACTCTAATCAGGAGAAAGGATCGGGAACAGGTGTGGGAAGACTAAATGATGATTAGGGGAATAGGAACAGCTGGGAGCAGGAACGGAACGATAGAGAGAAGAGAGAGCGAGAGAGTGAGAGAGGGAGGGGGAGAGAGAGGGATAGAAAGAGGGAAAGAACCAAATAAGACCAGCAGAGGGAAACGAATAGAATGGGGAGCACAGGGACAAGACATGATAATAAATGACAAACATGACAGTCTCTCAGAACATCATTAACTAATGCCTGAAAAACAGCTGGCGCATTAGCGAGACCAAACGGCAGAACCCGGTACTCAAAATGCCCTAACGGAGTGTTAAACGCCGTTTTCCACTCGTCCCCCTCTCTGATGCGCACGAGATGGTAAGCGTTACGAAGGTCCAACTTAGTAAAGAACCTGGCTCCCTGCAGAATCTCGAAGGCTGATGACATAAGGGGAAGCGGATAACGATTCTTAACCGTTATGTCATTCAGCCCTCGATAATCCACGCAGGGGCGCAGAGTACCGTCCTTCTTCTTAACAAAAAAAAACCCCGCCCCGGCAGGGGAGGAAGAAGGCACTACGGTGCCGGCGTCAAGAGACACAGACAAATAATCCTCGAGAGCCTTACGTTCGGGAGCCGACAGAGAGTATAGTCTACCCCGAGGAGGAGTGGTCCCCGGAAGGAGATCAATACTACAATCATACGACCGGTGAGGAGGAAGGGAGTTGGCTCTGGACCGACTGAAGACCGTGCGCAGATCATGATATTCCTCCGGCACTCCTGTCAAATCGCCAGGTTCCTCCTGAGAAGTGGGGACAGAAGAAACGGGAGGGATAGCAGACATTAAACAATCCACATGACAAGAAACGTTCCAGGATAGGATAGAATTACTAGACCAATTAATAGAAGGATTATGACATACTAGCCAGGGATGACCCAAAACAACAGGTGTAAAAGGTGAACGAAAATTCAAAAAGGAAATAGTCTCACTGTGGTTACCAGATACTGTGAGGGTTAAAGGTAGTGTCTCATATCTGATACTGGGGAGATGACTACCATCTAAGGCGAACATGGGCGTAGGCTTCCCTAACTGTCTGAGAGGAATGTCATGTTTCCGAGCCCATGCTTCGTCCATAAAACAACCCTCAGCCCCAGAGTCTATCAAGGCACTGCATGTAGCACCCGAACCGGTCCAGCGTAGATGGACCGACATAGTAGTACAGGATCTTGATGGAGAGACCTGAGTAGTAGCGCTCACCAGTAGCCCTCCGCTTACTGATGAGCTCTGGCTTTTACTGGACATGAATTGACAAAATGTCCAGCAAGTCCGCAATAGAGGCACAGGCGGTTGGTGATCCTCCGTTCACTCTCCTTAGTCGAGATGCGAATACCTCCCAGCTGCATGGGCTCAGTCTCTGAGCCAGAGGAGGGAGATGGTTGCGATGCGGAGAGGGAAACACCGTTAACGCGAGCTCTCTTCCACGAGCTTGGTGACGAAGATCTACCCGTCGTTCTATGCGGATAGCGAGTGCAATCAAAGAGTCCACACTGGAAGGAACCTCCCGGGAGAGAATCTCATCTTTAACCTCTGCGTGGAGTCCCTCCAGAAAACGAGCGAGCAGCGCCGGCTCGTTCCAGTCACTAGAGGCAGCAAGAGTGCGAAACTCTATAGAGTAATCCGTTATGGATCGATCACCTTGACATAGGGAAGCCAGGGCCCTAGAAGCCTCCCTACCAAAAACTGAACGATCAAAAACCCGAATCATCTCCTCTTTAAAGTTCAGGTAATTGTTAGAACAATCAGCCCTTGCCTCCCAGATAGCTGTGCCCCACTCTCGAGCCCGGCCAGTAAGGAGTGATATGACGTAAGCAACCCGAGCTCTCTCTCTAGAGTATGTGTTGGGTTGGAGAGAGAACACAATATCACACTGGGTGAGAAAGGAGCGGCACTCCGTGGGCTGCCCGGAGTAACAAGGTGGGTTATTAACCCTAGGTTCCGGAGGCTCGGCAGACCAGGAAGTAGCAGGTGGCACGAGACGAAGACTCTGGAACTGTCCAGAGAGGTCGGAAACCTGAGCGGCCAGGTTCTCAACGGCATGACGAGCAGCAGACAATTCCTGCTCGTGTCTGCCGAGCATGGCTCCTTGGATCTCGACGGCAGTGTTACGAGAATCTGTAGTCGCTGGGTCCATTCTTGGTCGGATCCTTCTGTTATGCAGGTGAATGAGGACCCAAAAGCGACTTGGCGAAAACAGAGTCTTTATTCCAGTAAAGGAAATAGGCAATACTCCTGGACAATCAGAGCAGAAAACAAAACATAAAAAACTTAATTCCACTCGTAGTGACGAGGACAGACTGGAGACTCGACCATTAACTGTAGGTTGCCTCGGGAAGGCACCGACCGTAGCAGACTCAGACACCTGCTCACACGCAGCATCTGAGGGAAACAAGACACGACAGGGCGAGACAAAGACACAGCACGGCGAACAATATACAAGGATCCGACAGGACAGAAACGGAAAACAAGGGGAGAAATAGGGACTCTAATCAGAGGGCAAGATACGGAACAGGTGTGAAAAGACTAGATGATTGAGTAGGGGAATAGGAACAGCTGGGAGCAGGAACGGAACGATAGAGAGAAGAGAGAGAGGGAGGGAGAGAGAAAAAAGGAAACGAACCTAATAAGACCAGCAGGGGGAAAACGAACAGAAGGGAAAGCAAAATGACAAGACAATATAAGACAAAACATGACAGGTATGGTACAGCTGTAGAACCTTTTGAGGATCTGAGGACCCATGACAAATCTTTTCAGTCTCCTGAGGAGGATTAGGTTTTGTAGTGCCCGCATCACTACTGTCATGTTGTGCTTGGACCATGTTAGTTTGTTGGCGAAGTGGACACTAAGGAACTCGAAGCTCTCAACCTGCTCCATTGCAGCCCCGTTGTTGAGAATGGGGGCGTGCTCTGTCCTCTTTTTCCTGTAGTCCACAATCATCTCCTTTGTCTTGATCACGTTGAGGGAGAGGTTGTTGTCCTGGCACCACACGGCCAGGTCTCTGACCTCCTCCCTATAGGCTGTCTCGTTGTTGTCGGTGATCAGGCCTACTACTGTTGTGTCATCGGCAAATTTAATGATGGTATTGGAGTCGTGCCTGGCCGTGCAGTCATGAGTGAACAGGGAGTACAGGAGGGGGCTGAGCACTCACCCCTGAGGGCCCCCTGTGTTGAGGATCAGTGTGGCAGATGTGTTGTTACCTACCCTTACCACCTGGGGGCGGCCTGTCAGGAAGTCCAGGATCCAGTTGCAGAGGGAGGTGTTTAGTCCCAGGGTCCTTAGCTTATTGTTGAGCTTTGAGGGCACTATGGTGTTGAACGCTGAGCTGTAGTCAATGAATAGCATTCTCACATAGGTGTTATTTTTGTCCAGGTGGGAAAGGGCAGTGTGGAGTGCAATAGAGACTGCATCATCTGTGGATCTGTTGGGGCGGTATTAAAATTGGAGTGGGTCCAGACTGCAGAGGACTTCATAATGGGGACAATTCATGTAAGAGGGAAGAAGATGTTGTTTATAAAGGTTGTACCTTCCGTACTGCCGTACTTACCTTAGTTGTATGCGCAAAGGATCATGGGTGTTGAATGTTGTAGATGAGCACGTTCAGATAAATGGTTGAACTGATCAGTGGTGGAAAAAGTACTTAATTGTCATACTTTAGTAAAAGTAAAGATACTTCAATAGAAAATGACTTAATTAAAAGTGAAAGTCAATGAGTAAAATACTACTTGAATATAAGTATTTGGTTCTAAATGTACTTAAGTAATGTGGTGGAAAATGTACTTGAGTAAAAGTAAATACATCAAATTCCTTATAATCTTGTGTCTGCGGACAACCAGGGGCACACTTCAACACTCAGACAGAATTTACAAAGAGTATTTGTGTTTAGTGAATCCGCCAGATCAGAGGCAGTGGGGATGTCAACGTGTTATATTGATAGGTGCGTGAATTGAATGATATTGCTGTCCTGCCTGAGCAATCGAAATGTAGCTAGTACTTTTGGGTGTCAAGGAATATGTATGGGAGTAAAAAGTACATACTTTCTTTAGGAATGTAGTGGAGTAAAAGTAGTCAAATATAAATGGTAAAATAAAGAAGAGACCCAAAAAATGACTTGTGTTTTTACTTACTTACTTTATACCACTGGAACTGTTCCCCGTTTTGTCATTATTGAATTGTTATAAAGATGAGGTTATGAAGCCCACAAGACATAACAGAAAGTGTTAATCACGTACACTGCCAAAGCAAACATAAAAAAAACATATCAAATCTCTCTCTCCTTCACAGGAAGCTGTACAAGGCGGAGAAGTTGCCCTCCCACTCCTTTGAGATTGACCATGAGGACGTGGACAAGGATGAGGTCAGGCCTGTTTCATGGATTCTAAATTCCCTTTAAAGTGCACTACTTTTGACCAGGGCCCATATGGCTCTGGTCAATAGTAGTGCACTGTATAGGGAATAGGGTGCCCTTTGGGACGTAGCATGAGTATGATGACTAGTCAGAGGCCATTGATTAGCCCTACTGTTAAACTGTCATAATGCACATCTGCTCACATATTTCTACTCTGTTGTTTTTGGTCGAGGGGCCATTGAGTACAAGCTTAATTCAATTGAGTTCATCTGAGAAAGAATCAATGACTCTCCAAAAACGATATCCTCTAAGGCTCCTCCAGGTCTCGGCTCTGTTACAGCAGGTGTATGTTCATGACAAATTAGGCATCATAGAATGAAACGGAACAAAGTATCATATTGTATCTCAATGGCAGACATATTTAGACCTTGGTTATTGAGACATGGGTAGGTTCCAAATGGAACTCTATTTCCTTTGTAGTGCACTACTTCTGAGCATAGCCCTGTAAAGTTAGATTCCCTAAATGTAGTGCATTTTAGAGGGAATAGGTTGCCATTTGGGACGTACCCATCGAGCCTGATTTAAAGATGCCCGTTTTGGTTTTTGCAGGACACAACGTCTTTGTCCTCTTCTAAAGGAGGGGGAGGCGGAGGAGGAGGGATTGGTGTGTTCCGATCGGGGTGGCTCTATAAAGGGAACTTCAATAGCAATGTCAACAACAGCATCACTGTTCGGGTGAGGAAGTGTGCCACAGACTCCCCCACAATCCCCTGCTCTTTCTCTCTCTCTCCAATTCCAAGGGCTTTATGGCAAAGGAAACATATGTTTACATTGCCAAAGCAAGTGAAATAGATAATGAACAAATGTGAAATAAACAATAAAAAATGAACAGTAAACATTACACTAACAAATGTTTCAGAGGAATAGAGACATTTCAAATGTCATATTATGGCTATGTACAGTGTTATAACGGTGTGCAAAAAGTTAAAGTGCAAAAGGGAAAATGAATAAACATAAATATGTATTTACAGTGGTGTTTGTTCTTCACTGGTTGCCCTTTTCTTGTAGAAACAGGTCACACAACTTGCTGCTGTGATGGCACACTGGTATTTTAAAAATTTGATTTGTTTTCAAATTCTTTGGGTCTGTCTCTCGCGCTCTCTCTTTAATTCCTGTTTTCCTCTCTCTACCTCTCTCTCTCTCTCACTCACTCTCTTTCTGATGTCTGTATTCCTTTTTTACGTTTCTTACCCTCTCTCCACAATATTTGTTTACCTTGCGTCATAGTACTTTTTCCTACTACATTCCTTACTTCTCTCTCTCACACACACATTTCTTGACTCTCTGTCTTCTCTCTAACATCTCACTCTTTTCCTGGTCTCCCTCCCAGCCTTTCCCTCCCATCCTGTCTTCTAACAATGCAGACTATTAGTCAAACTGGCCCTGTAGGGTCCTGGCTCTCTAAGTTATGGCCTGTCTCTTCTAAGGAGACCTTGTGCTAATGTAGAGCACCACTGGCCCAGGCCGCTACCAATTTGCTGTCACACAGGTCACATAGTCAGGGCCGCGTCCCAAATTACATCCTTTTCCCTATGTAGTGTACTGCTTTTGCACTACTTTTCCCCCTATATAGTGCACTAGTACTTACCTTTATACAGAGCCCTACCCATAGGGCCCAGGTCAAAAGTAGTGCAATTTATAGGGAATAGGGTGCCATCACGTAGTGTAGTGACACGTTCAGTGATGAACGAAGGGTGTTATTGTCTGGGTTAGGGTGATTATGTCTTTATTGCCTGCATTTTAATTTTGATGGGGTTGTATTTTTATTTTGATGTCCCTGTAGTCGTTCAAGAGGAGGTACTTCCAGCTGACGCAGCTGACTGATAACTCCTACATCATGAACTTTTACAAAGATGAGAAGATCTCCAAAGAGCCCAAGGGCTGCATCTTCCTGGACTCGTGTACCGGTGTGGTTCAGGTGAGTAAAGGATGATGGAGTACCAATGTACTGTGAAATTTGTTTTACACTCAAGCATGCCTGCGCATAGACACATGCTTTCGGGCATACACACACACACACACACACACATGTGCGCATGCACAAATACACACGCACACTCTCACACACACATACACACACCACACATATAGATAAACACACTTGCTGATGTACAGCAGTAAAATGCCACTGGCACACATCAAAACCAGTTCCCTATAGACTATCCGATTGAGGAGCTCGGATGTGTTGAAACTTTCCCTGGCTAAGACTCTTGAGAGGAAATACACTGAGCAAAAATATAAACACAACATTTAAAGAGTTGTTTTCATGAGCTGAAATAAAAAATCCCAGCACAAAAAGCTTATTTCTCTCAAATGTTGTGCACAAATTTGTTTACATCACTGTTAGTGAGCATTTCTCCTTTGCCAAGATACGATATGGTACGATACGATAGGAGATTTCACAGACGCAAACCGTTCACTACTGCACTACTCAAATGCACAAAATTCACAAATTTACTGACTCGTCTCAGAGTTCTGTGCAAACTAACACTAACGAAAACACCCCCTCTAGAACAACCGTCTGAGGAAGCACGCCTTTGAGCTGAAGATGAACGAGGTGACGTACTTCGTGCTGGCAGCGGAGAGTGAGCAGGACATGGAGGAGTGGATCAGTACCTTGACCCGGATCCTCCAGATCAGTCCCCACGACGGGCCCGCCCCGCTGACGCAGCTGGACCGCAAGAGTGTAGACCTTACCGACACACGGCAGGGTGAGCACTCTGGACCTTTTGTACAGATTCAGGATCAGCTTCCCCTCCCCCAATCCTAACCATTAGTGGGGAAAAGGCTAAACTCACCCAAGATCAGTGTCTAGAGGCAACTTCATCATACACCTACTCCGGAAATGGTTCCTGTACATTAGGACACAGTGTCTTGTTGGACAAGCCCAGATAGTACCTCACTGCATTTTGAATAGTTTTTTTTTCTTTTGTGTGCCTACTGAACATGAACCTGATGATCAGGGGAGACACACGCATGCGAATGTGGCCCTAAAGCAAGACTTGAAAATAACAACATCTTAATGAAGATGTTCTCCCAAAAGGAATTTTTAATGTAGTATCACTGAGTTTCCTTATAAATAACTTATGGGAGCAGCAAATGCTGAGTCTTAACTTAGATCCTGACACCTAAGCCTCATGGCCCCAGAGCGGGACAGGAAAGAGTAGAAGAGCTTAGAATAGCGATTCAAATGTGCCCACCAGAACCCTAGCCTGGTTCCAGATCTGTGTGTGCCATCTAGCCAACATCTTATGTATTCGGCATGACAACAACCATAGGAGTTGGCTAGACAGCACAAACAGACCTGGGACCAGGCTACCAGAACCCTAGGGTTGATTACAGAACCATAACAATGAAATAACATCAACAAAATTATTGTCAAATTGTTTCGTTCTGAACAGAATCACACTTTTTTTTCTGTTCCTTTCCACTGTTCCGACCAGAAAAATAAAGCTCTGAAACTGTTTCAACCCACAAAAAAGGAACGGTTTATATCATTTCTTTCTGTTCCTTTTATTGTGAAATCTACAGGTTTTTTTTTACATTTAGCTCATGAAATTACTTCGCCAATCAGTACGGATAGAGCAGGCAAGCTAGTTGTTTACACGTGGTGACGGACAGACAAGTGTAGCCTATGGCGCAAGATGTAACTGAAATTTTACGGGTGGGGAGAGAGCGAGAGACAGTTGAGGAGCAGGTTTCAAGCCCTAGGCATCTTGTTATGACATTCATTACCTGAATTAGGTCCACAGAATTATACCTAGGAGGAGTGGCTTCTATGAAGGAACTTCGAATGTCTTTTGAGCTTGCTAGCTAACAACCTTGAGCTAGCTAACAAACTTGAGCTAGCTAACAACCTTGTGCTAGCTAACAACCTTGTGCTAGCTATCAATCTAACAAGCTTGTGTGTGTGTAGAGCGGTATCAGAATTAAAATCCCATTTGACCTTTTTGTAGTTAATACTTCCAACGATAAACATGATAACTGTACGGCCCAGTACATCACCGGGGCCAAGTTTCCTGCCATCCAGGACCACTATACCAGGTGGTGTCAGAGGATGGCCCTAGTCATAGACTATTCTCTCTGCTACCGCACGGCAAGCGGTACCGGAGCGCCAAGTCTAGGTCCAAGAGGCTTCTAAACAGCTTCTACCCCAAAGCCATAAGACTCCTGAACATCTAATCAAATGGGTACACAGACTATTTACATTTACATTACATTTAAGTCATTTAGCAGACGCTCTTATCCAGAGCGACTTACAAATTGGTGCATTCACCTTATGACATCCAGTGGAACAGTCACTTTACAATAGTGCATCTAAATCTTAAAGGGGGGGGTGACCCCCACCTCCTCTTCTATGCTGCTGCTACTCTCTGTTATGATCTATGCATAGTCAATTTAATAACTCTACTGTGAGCGGACCAAGTAATTGGGCGCCACTCTAAAGTGGGAAGGTGGAATAAACGAGTCAGGAGTAGGTTTTCTTTTATCTTTAAACTACAACAAAAAGTCACGGGATTGTCACCGTCTTAGTGGTTCCTCCTGGATAGCTCCTCTCTCTCGGTGGCCATCTTCCAGAGATAGTTCCCCCCCCCCCCCCCCTTCTCTGCTGGTTCCATTCTCTCTCTTATAGGGGAAGGAGAGTATGTCATTAGTACCGTCAGCTGTGCTTAATTGCCTCTGGTTACCTTGTCTCCCATGCCTTGTTGGGCTACTATCCATGAGCCCAGCCTGCCCTCTGGTGGTCCTTCCACATACCTTCCCCCCCCCAGGACCGACCCGGAGGGTCGGGCGCTAGACGCACCGTCTTGGTCGCGTCGGGACAGCGCGCCTGCATTCCCGTTCCTCGATCCGGCCCTGTGGATGACATGGAAAGAGAACTGTTGTAAAGACAAAAACCATCTGGCTATTCTGTTGTTATTGTTTTTCTTACGGGCCATCCACGTGAGGGGCGCATGGTCAGTAACTAATGCAAACCTCCGACCCAGTAGGTAGTACCGGAGATAATTGAGGGCCCACTTGATGGCTAAGGCCTCTTTTTCTACGGTCGCATACCTCTGTTCCCGATCGCTGAGCTTCCTACTAATGAAGAGAATCGGCTTCTCTGCTTCACCTTTACCCTGAGCTAGTACGGCCCGAGCCCTGTATCCGAGGCGTCGACCTGCACAATGAACTCTTGTGAGATGTCCGGAGCCTGTAGAACGGGATCAGAACACAGGCCATCTTTTAGCAATTGAAAGGCCTCTTCCGTATCGTCTTTCCACTCTACCTGGTTTGGCAGGTTTTTCCTGATGAGGTTTGTGATGGGGTTGGCAATGGTTGCATATCCCGGGATAAAACTGAGATAATATCCTGTTATCCCTAAGAAGGCCCGAACGTCTCGCTTGGTCCGGGGTCGAGGCCAGTCACGAATTGCCCTGGTCTTCTCTGCCTGTGGGCGTATTTTCCCAGTCCCCACGGTGTACCCCAGGTATTCCGCTACGGACAGGCTCTGGCAGCATTTATTTGGATTGGCTGTCAACCCTGTGGCTTCCAAACTCACGAGCACCGCAGATAATCGCAGGAGGTGACTATCCCAGTCCTCGCTGTGAATGACCACATCGTCTATGTACGCCGCTGCATACTCTTGATGGGGCCGTAGAATGGCATCCATGAGGCGTTGGAAAGTTGCAGCGGCACCATGCAGTCCGAAGGGCATCCTCACATACTGGAAAAGCCCCTCTGGGGTGGCGAAGGCAGTCTTTGGGTGATCCTCCGGAGCCACCGGCACTTGCCAATATCCCTTCGTCAAATCCAGGCTAGTGATGAACTTGGCCTTTCCTAAGCGCTCCAAGAGTTCATCCACGCGGGGCATTGGATAAGCATCGAATGTAGAGATGGCATTCACGCCCCTAAAGTCGTTGCAGAGTCTCATACTACCATCGGATTTGGGGACCAGGACTATGGGACTGGACCACTCACTTGTCGATGGCTCGATCACGCCCATCCTCAACATCTCCCTCACCTCGTTCTTAGCGATGACTCGGCGAGCCTCAGGAATCCTGTAAGGGAGGATATGCACCTTCTTGCCGGGTTCAGTGTGGATGTGGTGGAACAGGACATCTGTTTGTCCTGGGAATGGAGAGAATATTCGATCGAAGTTCATAATCAGCTTGTCTAGCTGTCTTGACTGCTCTGGTAGGAGAGTTTGGCCACCTCCTCTTCTCGTCCATGGTACGTCTTCAGCAGGTTTATGTGATAGAGTTGGACCTTCTTCCTCCTGTCAGGTTGCTTGATGAGGTAATTGACCGGTGAGACCCTTTTCATTACCTCGTAGGACCCCCTCCACTGCGCCAGCAAGCAATGTTCGGCCGTGGGCACAAGCACCATCACTTTCTCTCCCACGGTGAACTCACGGGGGGTCGCGGACTTATCATAGGCCCGGCCTTTTGGTCCTTTGGGCCTTCTCCATATGCTCCTTGACTATGGGCCACACTGCTGACAGGCGGTCTCTCATCAGGGTAACGTGTTCTATTGTGGATCGAAAGGGGCATGGTTGGGTCTCCCAGGTCTCCTTGGCTAAGTCGAGGATTCCTCGACAGGGTCTGCCATAGAGCAATTCAAACGGAGAAAATCCAGTGGATGCCTGGGGTACTTCTCGCAGGGCAAACATTAAGTGTGGGAGAAGTATGTCCCAGTTTTTCCCGTCTCGGGACACCACTCTCCTCAACATGCTTTTAATCGTTTTGTTCAAGCGTTCACACAACCCGTCTGTTTGAGGGTGGAATATGCTTGTACGTATCTGTTGAACCTGATATAACTGACACAAGTCCTTCATCAACTGGGACATGAACGGGGTTCCTTGATCGGTTAAGATCGTCTTGGGGAGGCCCACACGAGAGAACATCAGGAATAACTCCTTGGCAATTCCCTTTGACGACATGTTACGCAGGGGTATGGCCTATGGGAACTTGGTAGCGTAATCTATAACCACTAGGATGTACTCGTGTCCTCTGGCGGATTTTGGGAGGGGTCCTACGAGGTCCATAGCTATGCGTTCAAAGGGAGTCTCTATGATGGGAAGAGGAATCAAAGGGTTACGTAGGTGTGGCCGTGGGGCTGTACGTTGACATTGATCACACGTCCTACAATACCTGGAATCTCTGCAATGCCAATGGAATCTCTGCATGATTCTGTCAATAGTCTTGTCTCGTGCCAGGTGTCCTCCTAGGATGTGGGAATGGGCTGTAGAACTGTATCCCTGTATGGTCTAGGCACCATTAGTAATTCCTGGTTTTCCCCCCTTCGTCGTACGACCCAGTATAAGAGACCCCGCCTGATTGCATAGTAAGGAAGAGGGGGCTCACCTGATCCGTCGACGTTCCTCCCGTCGATCACCTTCACCTTCCTCATGGCCTCCCTTAGGTCTGGATCTCTATGCTGCGAGGTGCCGAACTGTCCCTTTAATTCCTGGGGCAGGTCGACCTCGGTAGAGGGATGTGGAGGTTGTTCCCCATCCCCATCAGGGGTGACCGAGGAGAATCCCTTCCAGGTTCCCTCCTCGGATGGAGCTTCAAATATATCCCTTAGCGCCTGGTTGCTCCTTCCTTCCTGCGTTGTGTATAACCCTTCACATGTGTCTTCATCGGTGGTTTCCTGGAATGTCTGTCGTAAACGTTGGGTCGCTATTTCTTCCTCTGCTGCAGAGGACGAGGACGCGGCTACGTCTCCTTGTAGGGGTACTACCTCGGGCTTGGATTTTCTCTTCTTTCCTGTCCCCCTTCTTCCCGTGCATAACGTCATCTGTCGAAGCTCCTTATATAGGGGACAGTCTCTCCCGATCAATAATGGCTGGGGCACTTTCCCTGCCCTGACTGTACACCTTCCTTTTGGAGTGAGAATAGGCAGATTCACAGTGGGGTAATAGTGGGTGTCTCCATGGATACAGGATACGGCTACTTTGTCTGGTAGCAGTGTTGCGGAGGTCACCATCCGCTCCTCTACTAACGTAACCATACTTCCCCAGTCGAGTATAGCTACCACATCTTGTCCTTCGACTCGAACCGGAATCTCTGAGGCTGGAGCTATCTCTGCTAACCAACAGTGTTGATCCTGCCCCCTCAAAACGGGATGTGTGGGGGTAGGCAGTGATGACTCCGTGACCATGGGCTCATCCTTGCTAGGACATTGTGGGGCATAATGGTCGGGAGACCGACCTTGCTGTGTGGTGGCTGACTTCTCCCACCTCCGGGGGGGGCTTGGACGTTTCAGTGGCAGGCGCGCCGGGGTGAGTCGTGGCACGGGATTGGAAGACTCCTTCCTCCTTGTCACTTTTTAACAACTCCCCTGTAGACCGATATGTTTCCACCGCCTGGGCTATGTCGTCGGCTGACAACGGATTGGCTTGCCCCACAACCCTTTTTAAGTCACTGGGTAATTCTCTCAATATCTTGTCCACTACGAGAGTCTCTATCACATGTCCTACTCCCTTTCCAGGTTCTAGCCACTGTTTCGTCAGTCGTATTAATGCGAAGATCTGGGCACGAACGGGTTGATCAGCTGTATAGGTCCATTGATGGGAACTTTACAGCCCTATCTCTGGCAGTCAGCTGGTACCGGGACAGGATCTCGGTTTTTCGTCGCCCATAGTCCGCAGCTTCGCGGGAATCCAGGTCAAAATAGGCTTCCTGAGCCACCCCGGTCAAAAGAGGGGCTAATGCGCTCGCCCATTCTGTGGGCGGCCACTCTTCCAAGGTGGCCGTCCTTTCGAAGGTCATGAGGAAGTCCTCAATATCATCCTTCTTGGAGAGACGAGGTAAGATGGCGTGAGCAGCCGCTCTTGGCTTAACTCTAGGTTCTTCTAGTCGGCTCAGCTGTTGTTGCAGGAGTTCAATGGTTGTCTGCTGTGCCGTGATCAATTGTTGTAGTAGGGTGTTATCCATGGTTCTTCAATGGTTCCTCCGGGTCTACTGGAAGAATCTTGATTAACTCACTTATCCTTGTGTCACTCGTCCACCTAATGCCCGCATTCTCCACCAATGTGAGTGCACCAAGTAATTGGGCGCCACTCTAAAGCGCGTAGGTGGAATAAACGAGTCAGGAGTAGGTTTTCTTGATTGAACACAGTTCTCTATTGAGGGCATTTGGTCAACACAAACACTCCAACATAATCAAAGAAAATCTTCCAAGGAACAACATACATCTTCTTCTCCAGATGAAACAGGAACACAATAGGCTTATCTTTAAACTACAACAAAAAGTCACGGGATTGTCACCGTCTTAGTGGTTCCTCCTGGATAGCTCCTCTCTCTCGGTGGCCATCTTCCAGAGATAGTTTCCCCCCCTTCTCTGCTGGTTCCATTCTCTCTCTTATAGGGGAAGGAGAGTATATCATTAGTACCGTCAGCTGTGCTTAATTGCCTCTGGTTACCTTGTCTCCCATGCCTTGTTGGGCTACTATCCATGAGCCCAGCCTGCCCTCTGGTGGTCCTTCCACACTACCTACATGTAATTGAGGTAATATGTACCTCGACACCGGTGCCCCTGCACATTGACTTTGTACCGGTACCCCCTGTATATTGCCCCGATATTGTTATTTTACTGCTGCTCTTTAATTATTTGTTTTTGTTATTGCTTACTTTTTTGAGGTATTTTCTTAAAACTGCATTGTTGGTTATTAACGGCTTGTAAGTAAGCATTTAACTGTAAGGACTACACCTGTTGTATTTGGCACGTGACAAATACAATTTGATTTGATTTGGATAACTAGGCCAATAGTATCCTTAACTAGCATTGAAAAAGTTAATCCATTCTTGTCTAGCTAATAAACACCTCTCTATCCTCTCACACTTCTAACATCTGTATAGTAGCCTATGCTTTGGGGGGGGGGGGTCTGGTAGCCTAAACACACACACAATGGCAAAGATTTTCACCTTGCAGGCAGATGCTGGAATACGTTTCTGAGTGACAGAGTGAGGGTTTTGCATATGCGCTTTAGTTTTTTTTGGAGGACTAGGAAAAAAATACCTGGAACGTAAAAGAAAGTTATTAACTGGTTTCCGTGTTTTAAAATAATGATTCTGTTCCTTGAAAAAAGGTTGCTCTTTTCTGGTTTTCGGTTCTGTTCCCTGAACCGGTTCCAATCCATTTGCATAGGGAGGAGTTCAGTCCCAGGGCTGTGAGCTTTGTGGTGAGCTTAGAGGGCACTATGGTATTGAAGGCCGAGCTGTAGTCGATCAACAGCATCCTCACATTCCTCTTGTCCAGATGGGTGATGGCAGTGCAATGGCGATTGCATCGTCCGTGGATCTTTTTGATAGCTGACATCTTGAATCAGGTGGGGATATCGGCCTGAGCTAGAGAGAGATTGAAAATGTCCGAAAACACAACAGCTAGCTGGTCTGCACATTCTCTGAGGGCGCGGCTAGGGATGCCATCTGGCCTCCAGCCTTGTGAGGGTTAATATGTTTGAATGACTTACACACGTCCTTCTTGGAGACCGTAAGCACGTAGCCCTCGTTGTCCCCAGGAGCTCTCCTCACGAAGCATGAGATAAAGGTAGCTCATCCAGTAGGGCGGCATTGGTATTCCTGACGTGACTGGCTTTGTTTTTGTAATCCGTGCTCGTTAGAAACCCCTGTCACATATGCCTTGTATCCGACCCACTGAGTTGCTCTTCCACTTTGTCCCTATACTTGTCTTTCGCCATCCCGAATGATCTTCACAGGTCATATTTGTTCTGGTTAACCATGCAATGAGAGGAGAGGAGCAGCATCAGCAGACCAGATCAGTAGACCCCAGAGCACTAATACACATTCAGGCCTCTGCACTAGTTCTGCTGTCTCTCATTCCCTCTTTCTCTCTCTCTATTCCCCCCTCTTTCACCCCCCCCTCTCTCCCACCCTCTCGCTTTCTCTTTCTTTCTCTCTGTCTTTCTCTCTTTCTCTATTCCCCCTCCCTCTCTCCCACCCGCTCTCTCTCCCTCCCTTTCTCCCCCACCCCTCTCTCATGTTCTCTGTGATAGAATACAGCTGTCTATTTCCATCCCTCTCTTTGTGTGGGACCTCTTTTACAGTACCACATAAAAGGTTGACCTACACTGGCTGAATGGAGGGATAGTAGTGAAAGGATAAAGACATACAGTAAGCTCCATTAGAGGCCAGGAAAAGGCCCGCGAGAGAGAGAGGGAGAGAGAGAGAAAGCGCTCCCCTACTCCCCTCTCCTCCCCACCTCTCCCCCACTCAGAACACACTCAGGTATGGCTGCTTCCATGACAACCAGCCTTGCCGTCTCCCTCTCATACTATAGCCGTCATTGAAGACTAGAGGAAATGAGCCAATACTAAAAACAGGAATGGTAGACATGAATTTCACCGGAGATATTGACTGTAACTGTCTGTCTCTTTCCCCACCAGACGTGTGTGATCTGTCTCTAAGCGACGTGTGTTTACCTGAGAATGAAGAGACGACAGAGAGCGGCATCAACCCCGAGCTGGCTAAGGTTGGTGTGTGGAGATGTAATTTGCTCTACAATTACCCATAAAAATGATCAGTGCTTTTACTTGTATTATGCTCATTTAATACATATTCTGTATTTTATTTGTGGGAATATCTTCTCTCTTTCTCTCTCTTAGTATATCTCTGAAACTGAGGAGTTGGTCCGATCAGCCAGAAGAGAAGAGAGGCTCAACCTGTTCTCCCTGGACCCTGACACCCCGGTAGGTACTCTCTAGGGGTTAATACACTGACTCCCATGCAACACACCCTGACACCCCGGTAGGTACTCTCTAGGGGTTAATACACTGACTCCCATGCAACACACCCTGACACCCCGGTAGGTACTCTCTAGGGGTCAATACACTGACTCCCATGCAACACACCCTGACACCCCGGTAGGTACTCTCTAGGGGTTAATACACTGACTCCCATGCAACACACCCTGATACCCCTGTAAGTCCCCTGTAGGGGTTAACACACCCTGATACACCTGTAAGTCCCCTGTATGGGTTAATACACTGATACCC
Organism: Oncorhynchus gorbuscha; assembly: GCF_021184085.1. NCBI lineage: Eukaryota > Metazoa > Chordata > Actinopteri > Salmoniformes > Salmonidae > Oncorhynchus > Oncorhynchus gorbuscha. The sequence continues at coordinate 31,681,432 of NC_060191.1, read as the reverse complement.
CTGTCAGTCCCCTGTAGGGGTTAATATACTGATACCCCTGTAAGTCCTCTGTAGGGGTTAATACACTGATACCCCTGTAAGTCCCCTGTAGAGGTTAATACACCCTGATACCCCTGTAAGTCCCCTGTAGAGGTTTAAACACCCTGATACCCCTGTAAGTCCCCTGTAGGGGTTAACACACCCTAATACCCCTGTAAGTCCCCTGTAGGGGTTAACACACCCTGATACCCCTGTAAGTCCCATGTAGGGGTTAATACACTGATACCCCTGTAAGTCCCCTGTAGTGGTTAATACACTGATACCCCTGTTAGTCCCCTGTAGTGGTTAATACACTGATACCCCTGTAAGTCCCCTGTAGGGGTTAATACACTGATACCCCTGTAAGTCCCCTGTAGGGGTTAATACACCCTGATTCCCCTGTAAGTCCCCTGTAGGGGTTAATACACCCTGATACCCCTGTAAGTCCCCTGTAGTGGTTAATACACTGATACCCCTGTAAGTCCCCTCTAGGGGTTAATACACTGATACCCCTGTTATTCCCATGTAGGGGTTAATACAGGGGTATTAGCCTCGGTTTTTCGGATGACTGCCTTGCCTGGTTCACCAATTACTTTGCAGACAGAGTTCAGTGTGTCAAATCGGAGGGCATGTTGTCTGGTCCTCTGGCAGTCTCTATGGGGGTGCCACAGGGTTCAATTTTCGGGCCGACTCTTTTCTCTGTATATATCAATGATGTTGCTCTTGCTGCGGGCGATTCCCTGATCCACCTCTACGCAGACGACACCATTGTATACACTTTCGGCCCGTCATTGGACACTGTGCTATCTAACCTCCAATCGAGCTTCAATGCCATACAACACTCCTTCCATGGCCTCCAACTGCTCTTAAACGCTAGTAAAACCAAATGCATGCTTTTCAACCGATCGCTGCCTGCACCCGCATGCCCGACTAGCATCACCACACTGGATGGCTCCGACCTTGAATATGTGGACACCTATAAGTACCTAGGTGTCCGGCTAGACTGCAAACTCTCCTTCCAGACCCATATCAAACATCTCCAATCGAAAATCAAATCAAGAATCGGCTTTCTATTCCGCAACAAAGCCTCCTTCACTCACGCTGCCAAGCTTACCCTAGTAAAACTGACTATCCTACCGATCCTCGACTTCGGCGACTTCATCTACAAAATTGCTTCCAACACTCTACTCAGCAAACTGGATGCAGTTTATCACAGTGCCATCCGTTTTGTCACTAAAGCACCTTATACTACCCACCACTGCGACTTGTATGCTCTAGTCGGCTGGCCCTCGCTACATATTCGTCGCCAGATCCACTGGCTTCAGGTCATCTACAAGGCCATGCTAGGCAAAGCTCCGCCTTATCTCAGCTCACTGGTCACGATGGCAACACCCATCCGTAGCACGCGCTCCAGCAGGTGTATCTCATTGATCATCCCTAAAGCCAACACCTCATTCGGCCGCCTTTTTTTCCAGTACTCTGCTGCCTGTGACTGGAACGAATTGCAAAAATTGCTGAAGTTGGAGACTTTTATCTCCCTCACCAACTTCAAACATCAGCTAGCTGAGCAGCTAACCGATCGCTGCAGCTGTACATAATCTATTGGTAAATAGCACACCCATTTTCACCTACCTCATCCCCACAGTTTTTATTTATTTACTTTTCTGCTCTTTTGCACACCAATATCTCTACCTGTACATGATCATTTATCACTCCATTGTTAATCTGCAATATTGTAATTATTCGCCTACCTCCTCATGCCTTTTGCACACATTGTATATAGACTCCCCTTTTTTTCTCTGTGTTATTGACTTGTTAATTGTTTACTCCATGTGTAACTCTGTGTTGTCTGTTCACACTGCTATGCTTTATCTTGGCCAGGTCGCAGTTGCAAATGAGAACCTGTTCTCAACTAGCCTACCTGGTTAAATAAAGGTGAAAAAAAAAAAAAAAAAATACACTGATACCCCTGTTAGTCCCATGTAGGGGTTAATACACTGATACCCCTGTAAGTCCCCTCTAGGGGTTAATACACTGATACCCCTGTTAGTCCCATGTAGGGGTTAATACACTGATACCCCTGTTAGTCCCATGTAGGGGTTAATACACTGATACCCCTGTTAGTCCCATGTAGGGGTTAATACACTGATACCCCTGTTAGTCCCATGTAGGGGTTAATACACTGATACCCCTGTAAGTCCCATGTAGGGGTTAATACACTGATACCCCTGTAAGTCCCCTGTAGGGGTTAATACACTGATACCCCTGTTAGTCCCATGTAGGGGTTAATACACTGATACCCCTGTTAGTCCCATGTAGGGGTTAATACACTGATACCCCTGTTAGTCCCATGTAGGGGTTAATACACTGATACCCCTGTAAGTCCCCTCTAGGGGTTAATACACTGATACCCTTGTAAGTCCCCTCTAGGGGTTAATACACTGATACCCCAGTTATTCCCATGTAGGGGTTAATACACTGATACCCCTGTAAGTCCCCTCTAGGGGTTAATACACTGATACCCCTGTTATTCCCATGTAGGGGTTAATACACTGATACCCCTGTAAGTCCCCTCTAGGGGTTAATACACTGATACCCCTGTTATTCCCATGTAGGGGTTAATACACTGATACCCATGTAAGTCCCCTCTAGGGGTTAATACACTGATACCCCTGTTATTCCCATGTAGGGGTTAATACACTGATACCCCTGTTAGTCCCATGTAGGGGTTAATACACTGATACCCCTGTTAGTCCCATGTAGGGGTTAATACACTGATACCCCTGTTAGTCCCATGTAGGGGTTAATACACTGATACCCCTGTTAGTCCCATGTAGGGGTTAATACACTGATACCCCTGTTAGTCCCATGTAGGGGTTAATACACTGATACCCCTGTTAGTCCCATGTAGGGGTTAATACACTGATACCCCTGTTAGTCCCATGTAGGGGTTAATACACTGATACCCCTGTTAGTCCCATGTAGGGGTTAATACACTGATACCCCTGTTATTCCCATGTAGGGGTTAATACACTGATACCCCTGTAAGTCCCATGTAGGGGTTAATACACTGATACCCCTGTTAGTCCCATGTAGGGGTTAATACACTGATACCCCTGTAAGTCCCCTGTAGGGGTTAATACACTGATACCCCTGTTAGTCCCATGTAGGGGTTAATACACTGATATAACACCTACAGGAGACTTACAGGGGTAACGCATCTTGTGCAGAACAGTTGGTGCTACTGCACAGTTCACCTGCTAATTAAGTACTGTTAGGTAAGGGATGGGCATCTCTGACCCAGGAGGGCCTCTGTGTCTCCAGGCTTCTTGTCCAGACCAGTGCTTACACACCACATTCAACTTCCCCCCCGCTGCCCACTGATAGTCCAATTGTGTGCCCCTCCTCTGATGCTGTCTGGTTGTGTGTCAGGTGTTGAGGAGTCCGCGGGGTGAGCACCCTAGGGGGGAAGGCTACCCAGTCCGTCCATTCGAGGAGAAGCTGGGGAGGAGACTGATGATCGCCTGTCGATCCCTCAACCTGACGCTGCAGGGCTGCATCAATGAGACCGAGACTGGTCTGGTCACCAACGTAAGACCCCTTAGAACAACAAGTACAAACAGACTTGCTCGCACACACACACACACACACACACACACACACACACACACACACACACACACACACACACACACACACACACACACACACACACACACACACACACACACACACAGTTCTCCAAAGCTTAAAGGTAGACTTACCATGATGACGTTGCAACGAACAACTCCATAGGGGTTGCGTTGAGTATTGAGATGAGCTCGATGCCAGACTTTGCCATCCCACAGTCACGCAGGGTATCTGTGCTTCACGCTGCAACAAAATGGTCGCTACGGGACCAAAACAGCGGAAAAGTTTAGGCTCGCACTTCACACGCACTTAGTTGTTGCGGAAATTGACCCACTGTGTGTATACTCTGTGCATGTACCTTTAAAACCACACATACACGTCTCATTGGGTGTGGTTAGGGTTCAGACACAACCATTTATTAACATGCATTACATAACTGATGGTGCTCAATGGTCACTACACGTATCACTCTGTTGTTTACTATGCTGCAGTGGCTGATCCTACATCAGCTGTTGAGTGCAGTGGTCACTGGAAAGTGAATAGTGTTCATCTCTTGAATCTCTTGATTTGCTTGGTGCAATACTGACGCTAAACGCGTACGAGAGTAGGAATAAGAGAAGGGTTTGAATCCTAATCAACCTGCCGAAATATTGTAGAACAACATAGCAAGCATGTCAAAGCTCTCTGCTGGAAAACCTTGATAAAGCCCTGGGTTAAGTTGGGCCTGACGATGCTCCTCACGTGTAACGTATTTCCATCAGATTGAGCCCTTCTTTGTGACTTTGGCCCTGCTGGATGTGCGTGAGGGGAGGAAGGTGTCGGCCGACTTCCATGTTGACCTGAACCACGAGACGGTGCGTCAGATGCTGGGTGGGGCTGGATCGGGAGCGCCCGGGGCGGGGCAGGAGAATGGACTGAGCTCCTCTGCAGAGAAGAGACCTGGAGACTGTCACCTCAGCCTGGACCTGGACGACTGGCTCCGCTTCCCCAAACAGGTAAGCTCGGAGGAAGTTTCCCCAAGGGGCAGATCTAGGATCAGTTCCCCTCCCCCAATCTTAACCTTGACCATTCGTGGGGGAAATGCCAAACTGACTCAAGATCAGCCAAGTGTACCCATGGGAGTAAAGCATGCATCCGTTTTACTCATTCTATTTCTATTTGGTACAGAAACACACAGAGGGGTGGGGCAGAACTGGGAATGTCATAGGGAGAAGTGTTGAAAGAGAGATGGCATACTTATTCCTTTCGTGTGCGTGTGCGTGTGCGTGTGCGCGTGTGCGTGTGCGTGTGCGCGTGTGCGCGTGCGCGTGCGTGCGTGCGTGCGTGCGTGCGTGCGTGCGTGCGTGCGTGCGTGTGTGTGTGTGTGTGTGTGTGTGTGTGTGTGTGTGTGTGTGTGTGTGTGTGTGTGTGTGTGTGTGCAGGCCATCTTCTCAGTGACGAATCCCCACACGGACATTGTTCTCTTGGTGAGGGTGGAGAAGGTGCTGATGGGAAATATCGCCGCGGGAACAGAGCCGTACATCAAAAACACAGACTCCAGCAAGGTGACGCAACTCTACAACACCGTTAAATTCACTCTAACTACCACCCCTCACCTTATAGCATGAAACTGTATGGTTTCCCTTTATAGCCTATTACCTATGGATAGGGTTGCAAAATTCTAGCAACTTTCCCAATATTCCCAGGTTTTCCAGAAATGCATGTAAACTCAGCAAAAAAAGAAACATCCCTTTTTCAGGACCCTGTCTTTCAAAGATAATTCGTAAAATCCAAATAACTTCATAGTTCTTCATTGTAAAGGGTTTTAAACACTGCTTCCCATGCTTGTTCAATGAACCATAAACAATTAATGAACATGCACCTGTGGAACGGTTGTTAATAAGACACTAACAGGTTACAGATGGTAAGGTTACAGTTATGACAACTTAGGAAACTAAAGAGGCCTTTCTACTGACTCTGAAAAACATCAAAAGAAAGATGCCCAGGGTCACTGCTAATCTGCGTGAACGTGCCTTAGGCATGCTGCAAGGAGGCATGAGGACTGATGATGTGGCCAGGCCAATAAATTGCTACGTCCGTACTGTGAAGCGCCTAAGACTGCGCTACAGGGAGACAGGACGGACAGCTGATCGTCCTTGCAGTGACAGACCACGTGTAACAACACCTGCACAGGATCAGTACATCCAAACATCACACCTGCGGGACAGGTACAGGAAGGCAACAACAACTGTCCGAGTTACACCAGGAATGCACAATCCCTCCATCAGTGCTCAGACTGTCAGCAATTGGCTAAGAGAGGCTGGCAACAATGTCGCCTATGGGCAGAAACCCACCGTCGCTGGACCAGACAGGACTGGCAAAAAGTGCTCTTCACTGATGAGTCAAGGTTTTGTCTCACCAGGGGTGATGGTCAGATTTGCGTTTATCATCGAAGGAATGAGCGTTACACTGAGGCCTGTACTATGGAGTGGGATCGATTTGGAGGTGGAGGGTCCGTCATGGTCTGGGGTGGTGTGTCACAGCATCACCGGACTGAGCTTGTTGTCATTGCAGGCAATCTCAACTCTTTGTGTTACAGGGAAGAAATCCTCCTCCCTCATGTGGTACCCTTCCTGCAGGCTCATCCTGACATGACCCTCCAGTATAACAATGCCACCAGCCATACTGCTCATTCTGTGCGTGATTTCCTGCAAGACAGGAATGTCAGTGTTCTGCCATGGCCAGCGAAGAGCGCAGATCTCAATCCCATTGAGCATGTCTGAGACCTGTTGGATCGGAGGGTGAGGGCTAGGGCCATTCCCCCCAGAAATGTCCGGGAACTGGCAGGTGCTTTTGTGGAAGAGTGGGGTAACATCTCACAGCAAGAACTGGCAAATCTGGTGCAGTCCATGAGGAGGAGATGCACTGTAGTACTTAATAATGCAGCTGGTGGCCACACATACTGACTGTTACTTTTGATTTTGAACCCCCCTTTGTTCAGGGACACATTATTCCATTTCTAGTAGTCACATGTCTGTGGAACTTGTTCAGTTTATGTCTCAGTTGTTGAATCTTGTTATGTTCATACAAATATTTACACGTCTAAGAATACTTAGAAACAGGAATAATATGGCAACTACTGTGTAGCAGTAATAATAATAATGAAATAAAAATGATTAAAAACAAAAACTTACATTAACAGTGAAAAACAATTCTAATCTACTAATAAAAACTACAAATCCAATTTGTGAATCCTCCAACCAGGAAAACTTATGTCTTGTAAAGCTCTATTTAAATGCCGCTTAATCACACAGGGAAGTCAGATGGTTTGGAAATACATTTCTCCTCATACTGTAGATTTTCTGATATTTTTTTTCCAAGATGCCCCCCACAGAATTCAGAGTGGGATTCTGAAATCCTGGCCTTTGTTTGGGAAGTTGAGTAGATGAACAGACTGGGAGTGCTGTGTCTCGTGCCAGGTTCCTGACACCCCTGTTGATTTAGATTTATCTACGTCAAGGATAATTTATTTGTGTGTTTTCTGAATCGCGCTGGCAGACTTAAAAAATATAAACTATGCAGCCCCTTTTATAAGTAATGTTTCCATCTCTCTCTCTCTCTCTCTCTCTCTCTCTCTCTCTCTCTCTCTCTCTCTCTCTCTCTCTCTCTCTCTCTCTCTCTCTCTCTCTCTCTCTCTCTCTCTCTCTCTCTCTCTGCCCCTCTCTCTCTCTCTCCCTCCCTCTCTCTCTGCCCCCCCTCTCTCTTTCTCTCCCTCTCTCTTTCGCTTCCTTTCCCTTTGAAGACGATTCAAAAGATTCTGAAATCCAACAAGCAGTTCTGCAGTAAACTGGGGAAGTACCACATGCCATTTGCCTGGTCCATTAGGTGAGGGACACTGAGCCACACTGTGTTTTCTGTAATCCTAATCACTCCATATCTATTTATTGACCTTTTCTCCTTTAATGATCAAACTGCATTTACTGCATCACAAGGAATGTCTATAAAGGTGTAGGTTATTGATCACTTTTCACAGTATCTTACACTCAAAACTATTGTCCTGTCTGTCTTGTCTGTGCATCCGTCCGTCTGTCTGCCTCGTCTGTTCTGCCTGCCTGCCTGCCTGCCTGCCTGCCCGTCCGTTTGTCCGTCTGTCTATCTATCTGTCTTGTCTTGCTGTCTGTCTCAGGTCTGTGTTTAAGGACAATCAGGGGACGGTGGACCGGGAGTCTCGCTTCTCGCCCCTCTTCAAACAGGAGAGCAACAAGATCTCCACCGAAGATCTCATCAAGCTGGTGTCGGAATACAGGAGGTAGGCCACCGAAAATATATCAAGTCTGCGTCCCAAATGGCACCCAATTCCCTATTTAGAGCACAACTTTTGACCAGGTCCCATAGGGCTCGAGTTGAAAGTAGAGGAACATATGGGAAATAGGTTGCCATTTGGGATAAAGACCAAATCATGTCAGTTCAACCCCATGGTGCAGATCCCTTTTTAGGTCAGAGTCATAGAGTTTGTCATGACCATCTAACCTGACCTGGAAAACTCCTGGTCATAGTGAATGTATGGTGCTCACTTCTCACCCATTCCTTGGCACTCTCTGTGTCTTTGCAGGGCTGAGAAGACCAGTAAACTGCAGACCATTCCAGGGAACCTGGACATCACTGTGGACTATGTCCCTATGGAGCATCCAAGTAGGTCGAACACTCTTTTCTCTTTCTTTCTTTCGACACCCCTCATGTCTCTCCTTCTCCTTCTCTCACTTTATTTTCTCTTTTCCTCTCTCTCTCTCTCTCTCTCTCTCTCTCTCTCTCTCTCTCTCTCTCTCTCTCTCTCTCTCTCTCTCTCTCTCTCTCTCTCTCTCTCTCTCTCTCTCTACTTCTTCCCCCTCTATCTCTTGTTCTACCCTCTCTCTCCCTCTCTCTCTCTCTCTACTGTTGATAGCCATCAGTGTTACAAGCATGACAGATGTCCTCTCTCTCACTCTCTGTCTGTCTCTCTACCTCTCCCCTCTCTATCTTTCTTTCTACCCATCTCTCTCTCCATCTCTGTCTCTCTCCAATTCAAATTAAGGGCTTTAATGGCACTGGGAAACCTATGTTTACATTGCCAAAGCAAGTGAAATAGATAATAACCCAAAATAAAATAAGCAACACAAAAATGAACAGTAGACAAAACACTCACATAAATTCCAAAATAATAAAGACGTCTGCCTGTCTGCCTGCAGACTGTGTGACGTCCTCTTACGTGCCCGTCAAGCCTTTCGAGGACTGCAGCCAGCACCCGGCCACCGTGGAGGTGGAGGAGTTTGTCCAGGACTCCACCAAGTTCACCCAGCCACACCGCGTCTACAAGAACCACGTCTACGTCTACCCCCGGCATCTCAAATACGACAGCCAGAAGAGCTTCGCCAAGGTACCGTAGATATCTAGTAGATATACTGAGAAATATCCTGGCAAGGAAACCAAATTTGAAGCAAACTTACTTTTGAGGAAAACCGACCTAATGTTGGAAAGAAAGATCCATGTGTTGTCACGTTTGTTTATTCTCCCAGCAATAGCACACAATATTTGACATAAAGCAGGTTGACAAAATATATTTTTTGCCCATGGAGTAATGTGGTATTGTGATACACAAGTAACACTGTACATTTCATATGTATATACTCTATTCTACTGTATTTTACGCAGTGTCACTCAGAAATTGCTCTTCCTAATATTTATATATATATTTTTAAATTCCATTCTTTTACTTTTATATTTGTGTGTATTGTTGTGAATTGTTAGATACTACTGCATTGTTGGAGCTAGGAACACGAGCATTTCGCTACACCCGCAATATTATCTGCTAAGTATGTGTATGCGACCAATACAATTTGATTAGATTTGACTTATATGTGACCTCTTTGCAGACAGGCGTGAAATACTGTATGCCCACAAATGTGACAATGTTATTTTCATTCACAGGCTCGTAACCTTGCAGTCTATGTGGAGTTTCGAAGTTCGGACGAGGAAGTTGCCAAACCTTTGAAGGTGTCGTATCTTCTCTGTCATCGAGAGCATTTAGAGTATCATGGTGGATTCTTTTGGAAAAACTTCACTTTTCTCTTATTTTCTCTTAACTTGCTGCCTCAGTGCATATACGGCAAGCCTGGGGGCCCAGTTTACACCACAGCAGCCTGTTCCATAGTCCTTCACCACTCCCAGAACCCAGACTTCTATGATGAGGTGAGTGTGGAAGGAGAGGGTTGAAGAGGTGTATGGCTAGAGATGGAAGGGGGGGGCGGAGAGGCACGGGAAGAGATGTATTGGACGTGCAGGGCTCTTATTGCCTGGTAGCCAGTTTTGTTTGTGCAAAACTCCTCTGATGCTCATTATCATGAATGAGAGGGGTTGAAGCACAATCAGACATGTGCATACCAGGCTAGAGCCTTCACTGTGTAGTGGCTGGATAAAGTTGCCCCCAGATGCAGATCTTGGGTCAGTTTTGCATTTCCCCCACTAATAGTTTGGGTTAGGATTGGGGGAAGGGGAAGATGATACTAGATCTGTACCCAGGGGAACCTTCACCCTGGAATTTAGTGGCTCAGTTGATTGTTCACCACTGTGACACCAGTTGTCAATTCATCTTATTTTTTTAATGTTTTGAGGCTTTTGTTTAATGCACAATACATTGTGATTTCATTTAATTTCTGTGCCTGTTTGTGAAATGGTCCTTTGTTTCATCCTCTGCGTGCCAGGTGAAGATTGAGTTGCCCACCCAGCTCCACGAGAAGCACCATCTACTCTTCTCCTTCTACCATGTGACCTGTGACATCAACGCCAAGACCAACTCCAAGAAGAAGGAGGCCCTGGAGACCCCAGGTAGGGAGGAAGGAGAAATACTGTGATCCTGCGTGGCTCAGTTGGTAGAGCATGGTGTTTGTCACACTCCAGGGTCGTGGGTTTGATTCCCGCTGGGGCCAGCAGACTGAAAATACAGTGGGGCAAAAAAGTATTTAGTCAGCCACCAATTGTGCAAGTTCTCCCACTTAAAACGATGAGAGGCCTGTAATTTTCATCATAGGTACACTTCAACTATGACAGACAAAACGAGAAAAAAAATCCAGAAAATCACATTTTAGGATTTTGAATGAATTTATTTGCAAATTATGGTGGAAAATAAGTATTTGGTCAATAACAAAAGTTTATCTCAATACTTTGTTATATACCCTTTGTTGGCAATGACAGAGGTCAAACGTTTTCTGTGAGTCTTCACAAGGTTTTCACACACTGCTGCTGGTATTTTGGCCCATTCCACCATGCAGATCTCCTCTAGAGCAGTGATATTTTGGGGCTATTGCTGGGCAACACAGACTTTCAACTCCCTCCAAAGATTTTCTATGGGGTTGAGATCTGGAGACTAACTAGGCCACTCCAGGACCTTGAAATGCTTCTTACGAAGCCACTCCTTCGTTGCCCGGGCGGGGCGGTGTGTTTGGGATCATTGTCATGCTGAAAGACCCAGCCACATTTCTTCTTCAATGCCCTTGCTGATGGAAGGAGGTTTTCACTCAAAATCTCACGATACATGGCCCCATTCATTCTTTCCTTTACACGGATCAGTCGTCCTGGTCCCTTTGCAGAAAAACAGCCCCAAAGCATGATGTTTCCACCCCCATGCTTCACAGTAGGTATGGTGTTCTTTGGATGCAACTCAGCATTCTTTGTCCTCCAAACACGACGAGTTGAGTTTTTACCCAAAAAGTTATATTTTGGTTTCTTCTGACCATATGACATTCTCCCAATCTTCTTCTGGATCGTCCAAATGCTCTCTAGCAAACTTCAGACGGGCCTGGACATGTACTGGCTTAAGCAGGGGGACACGTCTGGCACTGCAGGATTTGAGTCCCTGGCGGCGTAGTGTGTTACTGATGGTAGGCTTTGTTACTTTGGTCCCAGCTCTCTGCAGGTCATTCACTAGGTCCCCCCGTGTGGTTCTGGGATTTTTGCTCACCGTTCTTGTGATAATTTTGACCCCACGTGGTGAGATCTTGTGTGGAGCCCCAGATCAAGGGAGATTATTATGTATGTCTTCCATTGCCTAATAATTGCTCCCACAGTTGATTTCTTCAAACCATGCTGCTTACCTATTACCGATTCAGTCTTCCCAGCCTGGTGCAGGTCTACAATTTTGTTTCTGGTGTCCTTTGACAGCTCTTTGGTCTTGGCCATCAGGAGTTTGGAGTGTGACTGTTTGAGGTTGTGGACAGGTGTCTTTCATACTGATAACAAGTCCAAACAGGTGCCATTAATACAGGTAACGAGTGGAAGACAGAGGAGCCTCTTAAAGAAGAAGTCTACAGGTCTGTGAGAGCCAGAAATCTTGCTTGTTTGTAGGTGACCAAATACTTATTTTCCACCATAATTTGCAAATAAATTCATTCAAAATCCTACAATGTGATTTTCTGGATTTTTTTCCCTCATTTTGTCTGTCATTGTTGAAGTGTACCTATGATGAAAATTACAGGCCTCTCTCATCTTTTTAAGTGGGAGAACATGCACAATTGGTGGCTGACTATTGATTGATTTACTAATTGATTGATTTACACATTACATACAGTATATTGTTTTCCCAATGTGTTCTTTCGCCTGTGTGTGTGTGTGCGGGTATGCCCTGTGCATTGCGTGTGTGACTGCAGTGGGCTACTCGTGGCTGCCTCTGCTCAGAGAGGGTCGCCTGGCCTCACAAGAGTTCAACATCCCTGTGTCTTGTAGCCTGCCCCCTGGATACCTGCTCGTCAAAGAACCCGGATCTACTAAGGTAGGGGGGGGGGGGCGGGGTGAGATGCATGGAAGGGAGCGAGGGGGGAGGAAGGGAGATAAGAGAGAAACTAGGGGGGAAGTAGAAAGAGAATATTTGGATGGAAGGAGATACAGTAATTGAAAGAGAAGGCATTTTTTGCTTTGTAAGATTTGTCATGTCATAAAATGTAATTGAGAGACCGAGAGGTATGAAGAGAGCACACCAAAGGGAACAGCAGTAAAGTGTTAAGAAAGTATGGATCTCCCTGGTGCTCAGTGACCCTTCCTCCCTATCTCCCCCCCAGAACGGCTCGGATCTGAAGTGGGTGGACGGAGGTAAGCCCATATTCAAGGTCTCCACCAACGTCCTCTCCACAGTCTACACCCAGGTAAGAGTCTGGCTTTACCCTGCCACTCCTTGTAAGTGCCACAAGTCAACTTTGTTCTTAAAATAAAAAAGTGTATTTAACCAAATTTTAACGGGTCTCAACTCCAGCAAGGCAATCCTTGTTATCCCACTGTGATTTTAGGATTGTGCCCCAAAGGGAACCCTAACCCCTATTTAGTGCACTACTTTCGACCATAGGGCTCTGGTCAAAACTAGTGCACTTTGTAGGGTTCGGTTTGGGATGCAGATTCAGTTAGTCCTCATCTCCACTCAGTGATTCTGGTTCTGGTTGTGACCGTGTCTTCTCTCTTTGATCGCCAGGAGCCCCACCTGAATCGCTTCTTCCAGCAGTGCCAAAAACGTGAGACGAACCCCTCCCAATCACCTACCTCAAACTTCCTCAACTGCCTGAAGGTCTGAAGAAATGAAGGAAGGGAGGGAGGACCTCACATCTCTGCATTCTGCATTTCATTCCCATACTATACACCCCATTACTGACTCTCTCTCTCTCTCTCTCTCTCTCTCTCTCTCTCTCTCTCTCTCTCTCTCTCTCTCTCTCTCTCTCTCTCTCTCTCTCTCTCTCTCTCTCTCTCTCTCTCTCTCTCTCTCTCTATGGCTATCGCTCTGTCTCTGATTCTCCTTCTATTTCTTCTCTCTCTCCCACAGGGCTTACTGAGCATTGAGAAGATTCCGGTGATAATTCGTTTCCTGCCGGTGCTCTTCAACCAGCTGTTCAAGGGTCTCACCCAGAACGACAATGACGAAGTCACCACCACCACCACCAGGTAGGATGGGGCACTGCAGGCCACGGACCACTCTCACTGCTACAGGATTCTGCAGGCATACATGTTGCCAGATCATGAATATTGCCAGCTATTAATGTTGCCAGATTAGCAATAGAATGTCGCCAGGTAATGATGACGAATGAGTGACCACCTTGTTTGCATGTGTTTCACCAGGGTGCTGGTCCACATCGTTGCTAAGTGTCATGAAGAAAACCTAGACCACTACCTGCACTCCTACATAAAGGTATGGTGCTCATTTCATTGGGATGTTAGCCCTGTCTTGCAGGAAGAGCGAGGCTCAGATTCTGCAGTTGTTTAGCCGGAGAGGCGAGGGGAGGAGAGTAGCACACAGACAGATTCATTTGTGAAGGCAGAGAAGGAGGCTTTGTGTGTGAGCACGTTTACACGTGTGTGTGTGGGCGGGCGGGCGTGTGTGGGCGGGCGGCAGAGGTGGGGGCTTTGGGGTGTGGTGAGTGCAGGAGCGTGGCTGAGGGGCTAGGGAAATGTGCCCAGAACACTGTGGACACAGAGAGAAGAGAGAGTCTGCCACACACACACGGCTCTCAGCTCACACACAGACAAGCATGGCTGTGGGGAAGAGAGAAGGGGGGGTGTCTGGTGGAAGGCACACAAGGACACCGAGCCTTTTCAATAAAAAAAAAGCAAGGCTTGCTTTTTAAGAAGAGAGAGATGGAGAGAGAGAGACCGACAGACAGAGAGAGAAAGAGACAGAAAGTGAGAAAGGGAAATGGAGAATAGAACCAGCTTACCACCAGCTTTTTCATGTCTGGTAGAAAGAAAACGAGAATCCTACAGTTGATCTTTAAGAGGGGCAGAGGGACAGAAAGAGAAATGGAGGGAGGGTGGGAGGAGTGGAGGAGGAAGGGAAAGAATGGGAGGACCACTGTAATGAAACTGGCGTTACCATGGCAACTGATTGGCATGCTGCTCGGGGGTGGGGGCTAGCAGCAAGCAATTTTCGGCCAGTGCTTTCTCGCCGTGGGGTTGTGGGTGTGTGTGCCTGGGTGCACAGAGGTGTGTGTGTGTGTGTGTGTGCATGTGTGCGTGCATCGATGCAAATGTGTGTGTGCATGTGTGTGTGGTTGCCATAGTTCATTAACAAACTAAATTGGGTGACGTCAGTGGTAATGAGGTGTGTGTGTCAGACACATACAGTGTGGGTGGAACATTTCTCACAAAAAGAGATTCATTGCCAAAATAAGCTAATTTTTCAGCATCTTTTTCTTATTCCTCATAACTCTGATTACATCAACCTTAATTAATCGGTGTTGTTATGTTAATATGTAGGTTTAATTAAATGTAGAGCCAAGAATGTTGCATGTTTGGTTCCCTTGATGCTAGTAATGCGTGTACAGTATGTGAGAGACAGAAAAAGTGTGTCTGTACAGCATGTCTGTCTGTGTCTGTTTGTCTCTATGTCTGTCTCTATGTGTCTGTCTCTGTCGGACTCTCTGTGTCTGTCTCATTGACCTTGTTCTCTCCGCTGCGGTGGTCAGTTTGTGTTCAAGGCGGAGTCGCACGGCTTCCGGACGGTCCACGAGGAGCTGGCCAAGGGCATGACCTCTGACCTGAAGAGCAACGAGCAGCCGGCCGTCAGGAACATCCTCAGGGTGAGCCTAGATGGCCGCCACGCCCGGTCCCAAATGACACCCTATTCCCTTGAAGGAAACCACAGGGCTCTGGTCAAAAATAGTGCACTGTAACGGGAATAGGGTGTCATTTGGGTGGATAGTCCCACGATCTACAGATGCTCACACGGTCAACAAACTGTCAACTGCAACTCTGTTGACATGCAACTGCTTTCTAGGGTTATGGTTAGGTTTAGGGTTAGATTAAGGGTTAGGATTAGTGAATATTTAATTGAAATGTTGTTGAAATGTTGACAGTTAGTTGGACATCTACATCTACAAACCTTTTTGGGACTGTCCAAATAAAGTCATACCTAGAAATGTCATACATAGACATGTTAGGATGCCTTATCTTACATAGCAAAGCCGTCTATATGCTCTACATTATATATTTCTATCTCTTTGTGCCATTGAATGTGACCCTGAGTGCTTAACTGAACGTGAACCGCATAATCTGACCCCTGTTTGACCTTTTACCCCTGTCTGCTGCAGTTTTCCTGGTTCTTCTTCGAGCTCATTGTCAAGTCCATGGCCCAGCATCTAGTGGACTCAGACAATGTCAAGGTAAAGAAACATAACATATGAAGTTATAATATATACATATACACTCACCGGCCAGTTTATTATGTACACCCATCTAGTAGCAGGTCGGACCCTCATTTGCCTTCTGAACAGGCTGAATCCTTCGGGGCATTCTATAAGGTTTCAGAAACGTTCCACAGGGATGTTGGTCCATGCTGACGCGATGGCATCACAGAGTTGCTGCAGATTGGACAGCAGTACATTCATGCTGAAAACAGCCCGTTCCATCTCATCCCAGAGATGTTCTGGGTTGAGGTCTGGGGACTGACCAGGACACTAAAGTAAACTGAACTCGCTGTCATGTTCCAGGTGATGTCCACTCCTCAATTGTCCAGAGTTGGTGATGGCGTGCCCACTGGAGCCGCTTCTTCTTGTTTTTAGCTGATAGGAGTGGAACCCAGTATGGTCGTCTGCTGCAATAACCCATCCATGACAAGGATTGACAAGTTGTGCATGGCAAGATGCTCTTCTGCACACCACCTGTTGTTCTGCTCTGTTATTAGTCTGTTTGTGGCCCGAGTGTTATCTTGCACTATTCTTGCCATTCTCCTTCAACCTCTCTCATCAACAGGCTCATTTTGCCCAGAGGACTGCCGCTAACTGGATGTTGTTTTGTTTGTCGCATCATTCTCGGTAAACCCTAGACACTGTCGTGCGTGAAAAGCCCAGGAGGACAGCCGTTTCTGAGATACTGGAACCGGCGCGCCTGGCACCAACGATCACACCACGCATAAAGGTCACTTGTCTTGCCCGTTCTAACGTTCATTCGAACAGTAACTGAATGCCTTGATGGCTGCTTTATATAGCAAACCACGGCCGCATGACTCACTGTCTGTAGGAGTGATCCCTTTTCGTGAACAGTCTGGGTGTACTTAATATACTGGCCAGTGTGTGTGTATATGCCACTTACCAGACACTTTTATCCAAAGCGACTTACAGTACGACACAAAAAAAAAGTTAGTACTCAAGTCTCATAAATTCAGATTCTCTCGAGCCTACCGTCCGACCATATATTGGGCCTGCATCTGTCCTACGTCCGACTGTACCATTCAGTGCTGTTAGTGCATACATTTTGTAGTATGTATATGTGATCCCTGCTGGAATTTAACCTACGACCTTAGTGTTGCAAATGTAACTTATACATTAGGCCTATACGTTAAGTTCCATATTATGTGTGCCTCAGCTCCCTCGACCACAGAGGTTCCCTTCAACCTACCTGAGTCGTCTGGAGAGCTTAGTCATGACCGTGTCCGACCACATCTTCTGGAAGAACAAGGAGCTGGCAGAGGAGACCCGCAGTGCCAACCTGGCCGTGGCAGCCTTTGTCAAGGTGGGCATCACACACTCACACACATACATTACATGCTTAGGGAGATATCCTTATCACTTGTCGAGATCGAGCTCAAATGCTGCCAATGGTAATACATTTGTGTTCCCTGACTAATGAAGCGGAGATGAATCGATATTGATTTCCTTAAAGAGATTCTCCGGTACTTTTGTGTCCTTTTTAGACAGTAGTTCTGAAAGTAGCACTCGTGAGCCGAGCCACAAGTGGTCCCCGAAAACATTGCATACCACGTCACATTTGTGCAGATATGTGCACCACTTCATTGCTCTCTCTCTGGGTGCATGATGTGCCTCTTGTTAGATGTCACTCAAATGCGAGGGGCTGAAGCTCGTTGGCTAGAACTTGAATTGCAAGGGGGTGGGCCCACATGGGGGAAAATATAGGGGAAATGGCGCAGCACAAACCTCCCTAAAAACATGGGATTTCGTGGCTAATTGAGGTAAGACAGTAATTCTTATAGATTATGCATGTATGAACTACACGTTGACACATCTAGCCGAAAACCGGAGGTTTAAAAGATAATTAGAAGTCTCCAAAGTTCTGGAGCATGTTTTTAATTGTGTTGTGAAATTACCTCTCTCTTTCATGTTCTTCATAAACTAATGCTGACCCCGACTCTCCCTCTCTCCCTTCCTCCATCCATCACTCCCTCTTTCCCTACCTCACTCCTCTCCTCCCCATCTCCCTCCCCCTCCCTCCCTCCCTCTTTTCCTCCCTCCCTCCAGCGTTGCTTCACCCTCATGGATCGAGGGTTCACCTTCAAGCTGATCAGCAACTATGTCAACATGATCACAGCCACTGACAACAAGGTTACACACACACTTGCACATACACACATCCTTCTCATTCTGTCTCTCAGTCCCAGAATTGTGTGAATAAAGCATTGCCTTATCTGTCGGTGTAATAGCTAATGCCACTCACTGTAGAATAGAAAGGATTAGAAAACAATGAAATAGATACTAGAATAGGCAACAATGAAATAGATACTAGAATAGAAAACAATGTGCTTCAGAGATGTTGTGGTGTTTTTATTCGGTCAATCAGGTTGTGACTCCGACATTTCTCTCAACAGGTGCTGTGTGAGTTCAAGTTTGAGTTCCTGCGAGAGGTGTGCAACCACGAGCACTACATCCCTCTCAGTCTGCCCCTCCCCTCCGCATGCATCACAGGTCAGAAGTCATCTAGGGTTCACAGGGACCTAATCGAAGTCCATCTTAGGTATTAATGCCGTTGCATTCATCTTCATTCATTGCACCGCTTAACACTTTCTTTTCTGTTCTATCTCTTTCCTGTCCATTTCAGACAATGCATCACAAGAAACGCAAAGTGCTCAGGGTAACTATCGGTCCCTTTTTATGATATTTTGTGATATTCACATGATGTTGTACTGGTGTTCTTTACCACACGACAGGTAATGGGTGGAATAAACAAACCATCATTTAGTTTAATGTAGTGGTACTAGGTACTAGGACCAGCTCTGGTCCATGAGATGTTGCTAACCAGTCCCTAAAATTATTATCTGACATCAATTTAGTCAATTCTAAAGTGTTAGTTTTAATGTAAGGGTTCCTCCGAGAAGGAAGAACCGTAGCTGTCTGGTCTCTGCTATAAAGCAAGTTGAGAAACACTGGTAATGAGACTTGGATGCTTTTAGGGCACTGAGCTCTCTCTTTCTCTCGCTCTGCCACCCATAACCCCCTCTCCATATATCTCTCTCTTCCTCCCCCTCTCTTTCTGCCTCTTTCTCTCCCTGTTTCTTCCCCCCCAAACCCCTCTCTCTCCCTCCTTACTCTCCACCCTAGTGGATGTGCCAGAGTACAGCCTGACGGGCGAGTTCTGCCGGAAGCACTTCCTGACGGGCTTGTTGCTACGGGAGCTTGGCCTGGCGTTGCAGGATGAGCAGGACCTGCGCCACCTGGCCCTCGCCTGCCTCAAGAACCTGATGGCCAAGCATTCGCTGGACGCCCGCTACGCCATGAAGGTACGCCACGCACGCCAGCACCATGTAGCGGGCACCAGATGATAATATAACATGTGTCCCTAATGGGACCGTATTTTCTGTATAGTGCACTACTTTTGACCAGAGCCCGATAGTTTACGAGTACACTGTATATACAAGAGTATAATGACACCCCTTCAAATTAGTGGATTTAGCTATTTCAGCCGCACCCGTTGCTGACAGGTGTATAAAATTGAGCACACAGCCATGCAATCTCCATAGACAAACATTAGCAATAGAATGGCCTTCCCAACAAGTCAGTTCACCAAATTTCTGCCCTGCTAGAGCTGCCTCGGTCAACTGTTAAGTGCTGTTATTGTGAAGTGGAAACGTCTAGGAGTAACAACGGCTTGGCCACGAAGTGAAAGACCACACAAGCTCACAGAACGGGACCATGCTGAAGCGCGTAAAAATAATCTGTCCTCGGTTGCAACACTTACTAGCAACACTTACTACCGAGTTCCAAACTGCCTCTGGAAGCAACGTCTGCACAAGAACTGTCTGTCGGGAGTTTCATAAAATGGGTTTCCCTGGCCGAGCAGCCGCACTCAAGCCTAAGATCACCATGCACAATGCCAAGTGTTGGCTGGAATGGTGTAAAGCTCACCGCCATTGAACTCTGGAGCATTGGAAACACGTTCTCTGAAGTGATGAATCACGCTTCATCTTTTGGCATTCCGACAGACTAATCTGGGTTTGTCGTATGCCAGGAGAACGCTACCTGCCTCAATACATAGTTTAACTGTAAAGTTTGGTGGAGGAGGATTAATGGTCTGGGGCTGCTTTTCATGGTTTGGGCGAGGCCCCTTAGCTCCAGTGAAGGGAATCTTAATGTTACAGCATACAATGATATTCTAGTCGATTCTGTGCTTCAAACTGGCATGCACAGAGCCCTGACCTCAACCGAACACCTTTGGGATGAATTGAAATGCCGACTGCGAGCAAAGTCTAATCGCCCAACATCAGTGCCCAACCTCACTAATGCTCTTGTGGCTGAATGGAAGCAAGTCCCTGCAGCAATGTTCCAACGTCTGGTAGAAATCCTTCCCAGAGGAGGCTGCTGTAGCAGCAAACTCCATATGAATGCCCATGATTTTGGAATGAGATGTTCGATGAGCAGACTTTTGGTCTATTAGCCTGGTTCCAGACATGCTTCTGTTTTAGTTTAGCCGACTCCTCTGATTGACAGTTGATCTGGTTAAATAAAGGTGAAATAAAAAAAATACTTTCAAAAATGTTGTGAGTTGGCTGTAGCGCAAACAGATCTGGGACCAGACTGTTCCACACAGGAAACTGAAATATTTTGATTGGACAGTGTACAATGTACTATAGCTGACAGAAACATATACACAGTAAAATTAACTTTTTAGATATTGGGTTGACTTAAAGCGTGTGTGTGTGTGTGTGTGTGTGTGTGTGTGTGTGTGTGTGTGTGTGTGTGTGTGTGTGTGTGTGTGTGTGTGTGTGTGTGTGTGTGTGTGTGTGTGTGTGTGTGTGTGTGTGTGTGTGTGTGTGTGTGTGTGTGTGTGTGTGTGTGTGTGTTAG
Source organism: Oncorhynchus gorbuscha (assembly GCF_021184085.1). Lineage (NCBI taxonomy): Eukaryota > Metazoa > Chordata > Actinopteri > Salmoniformes > Salmonidae > Oncorhynchus > Oncorhynchus gorbuscha. Next base: position 31,660,728 of record NC_060191.1, on the reverse strand, counting down.
GAGTGAGGGGCACATTACAGTGATGGCTATGAGGATTTGAAACAGTAGGAAATCATTCAACTGGGCACATACGCTCTCTGACACACACACTCTACCCTGCGGTCCTGTGTGCAGGAAGCAGACTATGTAATGCGCCATTCTCACTGGGACCTCTGAGCACTCAAGGAGAGAAGGTGGCATGGAGTGGGGTGCTGGAAAGGATCCAGGGTGCGTCCCAAATGGCACCCTATTCCCTATAGTTCCCATAGGGTTCTGGTCAAGAGTAGTGCACTATGGGTGCCATTTTCCACTCAGACCCCAGACAGCCAGATCCCATCTGAGATTAGGAGCCTGCCAAACCCAACACAGTACAACTGTTGACAGATCTCTGTTTCTTGCTCTCTCAATCACGCAGAGTTTAAAACCCCCGATAGTTACTCCCTGTAGGTCTGTCGCTCACTGTCGGTCTTTCTCTCTCTCTTTGTCTGTCTCAAATTCTCTCCCCTCTTGCTCTCTCTCTCTCTCTCTCTCTCTCTCTCTCTCTCTCTCTCTCTCTCGCTCTCTATTTCCTGCCTTTCTCCCTCCCCCCAAACTCCTCTCTCTCTCCTCCCATTCTCTATTTCTCTCTACTCTCTCTGCCACCCCTCTCTTTCCTCCCTCTGCCCCTCCCCCCTCACTCTCCTCCCTCTCTCTTCATATTCTCCAGGATAAGCAGGCGAGGATAGCGTCCCTCTACCTGCCTCTGTACGGCCTCATCCTGGACAACATGCCTCGCTTCTTCCTCCGAGACCTCTTCCCCATCTACTTCACCTCCAGTGACCAAGTAAGAGCCTCCACTGCAGCCCTGATTGACTGCAGCCCGGCCCATGACCAAGCAAAGTGCCACACAGCCACTGTTGTTGTAGTGATGTCATAGTTTGGCGCGGCCCGCAGTGCTACTTTAGGGTCATGTATGTCCAGTCACAGCACCGTTCAGAGGCTAGGGAGGGAGTGGTGGAGGGAGGGAGGGGGAGAGAGAGGGAGGAAGGGCAGGGATAAACGTTTACACGGGCACAGCCGCTCCGCTAATGTTACTTTTAAACACAGGAAATGGTAATTAAGCTTTATTAAGGGAAACCTGGATTTATGGTTCCCATCTATATTAGACGTGCCTCGGGAGAACCTGGAAGGGAAATGTTTTGTTTTTATATTCGTCAGGTAGTGGAATCGAGCTTTACCCGGGCAGACTCTCAGACTCCAATATCTTGCTCACTGGTGTTGGTGTGAACTGTGTCCCTCTGGGCCAGTAGAGTCGGCCAGTAGAGTCAAAGTGAAATGTTCCCCTCTGGCCCAGTGGTGTTACAGTATAATATTTCCCTCTAGCCTAGTGGTGTCAGTGAAATTTTTTCCTCTGTGCTAGTGGTGTCACAGTGAGATGATTCCCTCTGGCCTAGTGGTGTCACAGGGACATTTTTCCCTCTGGCCTAGTGGTGTCACAGTGAGATGTTTCCCTCTGGCCTAGTGGTGTCACAGTGAGATGTTTCCCTCTGGCCTAGTGGTGTCACAGTGAGATGTTTCCCTCTGGCCTAGTGGTGTCACAGGGACATTTTTCCCTCTGGCCTAGTGGTGTCACAGTGAGATGTTTCCCTCTGGCCTAGTGGTGTCACAGGGACATTTTTCCCTCTGGCCTAGTGGTGTCACAGTGAGATGTTTCCCTCTGGCCTAGTGGTGTCACAGGGACATTTTTCCCTCTGGCCTAGTGGTGTCAAGGTGAAATGTTTCCCTCTAGCATAGTGGTATCACAGTGAAATGTATGCCTCTGGACCAGTTGTGTTAAAGGCTCTGCAAAGTCAATCAGGGGTCTGAAGTGGCTGTGCAACATAATTTACTGCAATGTAGCCTCTGCAAACGTCTGGGCTTTCAAACTTCAAATCAAATGTATTTATATAGCCCTTTGTACATCAGCTGATATCTCAAAGTGCTGTACAGAAACCCAGCCTAAAACCCCAAACAGCAAGCAATGCAGGTGTTGAAGCACGTTGTCTAGGAAAAACTCCCTAGAAAGGCCAAAACCTAGGAAGAAACCTAGAGAGGAACCAGGCTATGAGGGGTGGCCAGTCCTCTTCTGGCTGAGCCGGGTGGAGATTATAACAGAACATGGCCAAGATGTTCAAATGTTCATAAATGACCAGCATGGTCAAATAATAGGTCTGGGTCAGGTAGCACGTCCGGTGAACTGGTCAGGATTCCATAGCCGCAGGCAGAACAGTTGAAACTGGAACAGCAGCATGGCCAGGTGGACTGGGGACAGCAAGGAGTCATCATGCCAGGTAGTCCTGAGGCATGGTCCTAGGGCTCAGGTCCTCCAAGAGAGAGAAAGAGAGAATTAGAGAGAGCATACTTAAATTCACACAGGACACCCAATAAGACAGAAGTACTCCAGATATAACAAACTGACCCTAGCCCCCCAACACATAAACTACTGCAGCATAAATACTGGAGGCTGAGACAGGAGGGGTCAGGAGACACTGTGGCCCCATCCGATGATACTCCCGGACAGGGCCAAACAGGAAGGATATAACCCCACCCACTTTTCCAAAGCACAGCCCCCACACCACTGGAGGGATATCTTCAACCACCAACTTACCATCCTGAGACGAGGCCGAGTATAGCCCACAAAGATCTCCACCACGGCACAACCCAATGGGGGGAGCCAACCCAGACAGGAAGATCAGTGACTCAACCCACTCAAGTGATGCACCCCTCCTAGGGACGGCATGAAAGAGAAACTTCTTGCACTTAATGGAGCAGAGCAGAGCTATTGTGATGGAAGTTGTCAAGGAAGTGAGTTTGTGTTTACACTGGACGTGCCGCCCCCACCTACCGTCAACCAGTCATGTCAATGCACACCCTCCATACGAAGCCTCTAACCACATTATTGGATCAAGCATAAATTGGCTTTCACCGTAAACTGACCTTCGCCTCCTGAGCCCGTTGTGGAGTTGCAGCGATGAGACAAGATCGAAGTGTATGTAAACTTCCGACTTCAACTGCGTGTATGTGTGTGTATATATATATATATATATATATATGCTACTGCTCGACAAAAAATGTCTTGGTCGACCAACATGCAGTCTATTGACCAAACAATCAACCAGTCACCTAATTGGGGTCAGCCCTAAAGGGATACCATATTGTTTTTAAACGTGTGCTTGCTTTTCTCATCTGACAAAACCAAAGCTGATTCAGAGGGGGTATGGCAGATTTCAAACTCTTCAGCGAAGGACTCGGGTAGGATACACATGACTATCCTCGATGAAAGGTGGATATCGGAGGGGGGGGGGTAGGACAGTCTATAGTTCGCGGACAAACAAATTGACTTCTCCTCGACCACTTATCGGGTTCCAGGTAACACGGATGAGAGGGGGTGGAGCACGGACTTTTGCCCAAATGGGAAAATGCTACGCTGAAATGAATCCCTCTGGCCTAGTGGTGTCGCACTGAAATGTTTCCCACTGGCCTAGTGATGTCACAGTGAAATGTATCCCTCTGGCCTATAGTGGTGTTCCAGCAAACTCTTTCCCCCTCTCCAGGGTTCAAGAGATGACCTGAGTGTGGGAGGTGGTGTGGCAGGTCCTGTGGCTCACGTCATTCGCCATGGCAACTCGGTGGATGCCTCCTTTTCCAAAGAAGTGCTCAACTCCATCACAGGTAGTGTGTGTGTGTGTGTGTGTGTGTGTGTGTGTGTGTGTGTGTGTGTGTGTGTGTGTGTGTGTGTGTGTGTGTGTGTGTGTGTGTGTGTGTGTGTGTGTGTGTGTGTGTGTGCGTGCGTGCGTGCGTGCGTGCGTGCGTGCGTGCGTGCGTGCGTGCGTGCGTGCGTGCGTGCGTGCGTGCGTGCGTGCGTGTGTGTGCGTGCTTGCATACTTTTGCGTGTGTGTATGCGTGTTTGCAACTGTGTCTGCACCATAACCTCTAGCCCTTCTCCTGCCCCCAGCCTTCTCCACCCTGGCTGTTTCTACGGGTAACCATGCCGACTCGCGGGGTTCTCTGATTAGCATAGAGTCCAACCCCAGCGACAGGAACAGCGAGAAGATGGATGGATGTGAAAAGGTGTGAAAGATGACTCACTCAGCGGAATGTCAAATCCGGAAATGTTGTGCAGGCTGTGTTGGCTTAAAGAAAGAACAAAAATATTATAACTATTGCATGAAGAAGAATGTGTGTCTTTCTCCTTCTCTCTCTGCCAACCCGCACCCCCCCTCACTCTACCTCCCCCTCTCTCTCCCCTTCCCCTCTCTCTAACTCCCCCCTTTTCTCTCCCATCCTTCCTTCCCTCACTCTCTCTGTCAGTTTGCCCGGCCTCAGTCTCTGATAGGCTTTGGATCTCGCATTGACAAACTGGACCAGGCCGAGACGCGCAGTCTGCTCATGTGTTTCCTCCACATCATGAAGACCATATCTGAGGGTGAGACACATAGTGTTACCTCCATGCAGGTCCTATAATTCACTACAGTAAACTCCAAAAGTAATTGGGACAGTGACGCAAATTCTGTTGTTTTGGCTCTATATTCCAGCTCTTTGGATTTGAAATGATACAATGACCACGGTGTTAAAGTGCAGAATGTCCACTTTAATTTGAGGGTATTTGCATTCGTATCAGGTGAACCATTTAGAAATTACAGCACTTTTTGTACATAGTCCCCCCCAAAAGTATTGGGACAAATTCAATTATATATGTATTAAAGTAGTCAAAAGTTAGGTACAGTATTTACATCAAGCTTGGACACTACAAATTGGTGGATGTATTTGCTGTTTGTTTTGGTTGTGTTTCAGATGATTTTGTAACCAATAGAAATGAACGGTACATAATTTGTCGTGTCATTTTGAAGTCACTTTAATTTGAATTAAGAATACAATATGTTTCTAAACACTTCTACATCAATGTGTATGCTACCATGATTGCAGATAATCCTAAATGAATTGTGAATACTGATAGGTGAGGAAGTTACAGAAGCACAAATACCATCTGCACTTTAACGTCATAGTCGTCGTATCATTTCACATTCAAAGTGCTGGAATATAGAGCCAAAACAACAACAAATGTGTCACTGTCCCAATACTTTTGGACTGCAGTGTGTATGTGTTCTTTATGAAATTCTATGGTTAACCCCTTCACTACCTGACCAAAGCAACAGTACAGTGGCCTGGTATAAATCGGACCAAATGCTTAGGCCTACACTACAGTAGACGGGTAGCTAGTACCCGTTAGCCAATTCCTTAGTGTTAACCTCTTCCATACCGGACCGTAGCCTACAGTAGGGTTGTTACGATACTCGACTTTCCATGGCAGAAAGTGAAACAGGAAGTCTAAACTATGCGTCATGTGAAATACTTTGTGCCAACGCTTGGGAAGGAAACAGCCGTGACTCTGGATGACGTCATAAGGTTGTTTGTTTGTTTGTTTCCAACATTTGGACTGTTTTCCTCAAGACATTTAAGTCCCCTTCCTGATTTGTTTGCTGGCCATGATACTTCAGTGTGTCGTGACACTGGTATGCACTGTTAGTCACATCCTTGCAAGTTGCACAGTGAGGTGGTGCAGGTACGGGTTTATGTGATAAGGACGCTGCCTTTTTAAAATGTATTCTAATTCCCCCCCAGACGTGATGGTTTCCTATTGGCACCGAGCCATACACCAGGAGATCTCCGACTTCTTCAACCTCCTGGAGTGAGTATCGTCACTGTTAACCGTTCCTCTGTGCCTGTGTGCATGGACAGATACCACATGCAGATGGATACATTACGTGTATTACATTCATTGCATTGATTTTCAAAGACACAGCTAAGCATATCAGACTTTAAATAAGTAGTTGTTGTACATGGTGTAACAGACGTGGTACATCCCGTTGACCTTGGTTGTGACGGAGCCTGTGGAGGAAGAGAAGAAATGATTACATGTTTTTTTTTACCATGCCGCACAAACACACAGATGTACAGTGGGGCAAAAAAGTATTTAGTCAACCACCGATTGTGCAAGTTCTCCCACTTAAAAAGATGAGAGAGGCCTGTAATTTTCATCATAGGTACACTTCAACTATGACAGACAAAATGAGAGAAAAAATATCCAGAAAATAACATTGTAGGATTTTTAAAGAATTTATTTGCAAATTATGGTGGAAAATAAGTATTTGGTCAATAACAAAAGTTTATCTCAATACTTTGTTATATACCCTTTGTTGGCAATGACAGAGGTCAAATGTTTTCTGTAAGTCTTCACAAGGTTTTCACACTGTTGCTGGTATTTTGGCCCATTCCTCAATGCAGATCTCCTCTAGAGCAGTGATGTTTTGGGGCTGTTGCTGGGCAACACGGACTTTCAACTCCCTCCAAAGATTTCCTATGGGGATGAGATCTGGTGAATGGCTAGGCCACTCCAGGACCTTGAAATGCTTCTTACGAAGCCACTCCTTCGTTGCCCGGGCGGTGTGTTTGGGATCATTGTCATGCTGAAAGACCCAGCCACGTTTCTTCTTCAATGCCCTTGCTGATGGAAGGAGGTTTTCACTCAAAATCTCACGATACATGGCCCCATTCATTCTTTCCTTTACACGGATCAGTCGTCCTGGTCCCTTTGCAGATGATGATGTTTCCACCCCCATGCTTCACAGTAGGTATGGTGTTCTTTTGATGCAACTTTGATGCAATTCTTTGTCCTCCAAACACGACGAGTTGAGTTTTTACCAAAAAGTTATATTTTGGTTTCATCTGACCATATGACATTCTCCCAATCTTCTTCTGGATCATCCAAATGCTCTCTAGCAAACTTCAGACGGGCCTGGACATGTACTGGCTTAAGCAGGGGGACACATCTGGCACTGCAGGATTTGAGTCCCTGGCGGCGTAGTGTTTTTTTTGCTCACCGTTCTTGTGATCATTTTGATCCCACGGGGTGAGATCTTGCATGGAGCCCCAGATCGAGGGAGATTATCAGTGGTCTTGTATGTCTTCCATTTCCTAATAATTGCTCCCACAGTTGATTTCTTCAAACCAAGCTGCTTACCTATTGCAGATTCAGTCTTCCCAGCCTGGTGCAGGTCTACAATTTTGTTTCTGGTGTCCTTTGACAGCTCTTTGGTCTTGGCCATAGTGGAGTTTGGAGTGTGACTGTTTGAGGTTGTGGACAGGTGCCTTTTATACTGATAACAAGTTCAAACAGGTGCCATTAATACAGGTAATGAGTGGAGGACAGAGGAGCCTCTTAAAGAAGTCTGTGAGAGCCAGAAATCTTGCTTGTTTGTAGGTGACCAAATACTTATTTTTCATCATAATTTGCAAATAAATTCATAAAAAATCCTACAATGTTCTCATAGTTTAAGTGTACCTATGATGAAAATTACAGGCCTCTCCCATCTTTTTTAGTGGGATAACTTGCACAATTGGTGGCTGACTAAATACTTTTTTGGCCCACTTTTTTGGCCCACTGTATGTGTATATGTGTATGTGTGTATGTATATGTATGTATGTATGTATGTATGTATGTATGTATGTATGTATGTATGTATGTATGTATGTATGTATGTATGTATGTATGTATGTATGTATGTATGTATGTATGTATGTATGTATGTATGTATGTATGTATGTATGTATGTATGTATGTATGTATGTATGTATGTATGTATGTATGTATGTATGTATGTGTATATATATATATATACAATTATTATTTCATTTTTTATTGGGTGGAACGTTTAATTGAGCAAATCCTTGTTCCGATCTCCTGACCCACAGTATGTAAAGGTACGGCTGACTATGTCGGTGGCGGATGGTTTATTTTTTGACCGGCAGTGCTTAGCAATATAATTTTGAGTCTATATCTTGCTTATCTCTGGGATTGACTCAGGATGACGCTTAAATGCGCAATATGTTTAAGTTGCAACTTATTCTGTTTAGGTTTATTAGATGCGAACTAAACACTTTATTCGCGGGAGCCTCCTCAGTTCATATGTTAGTAGAAGTTATGGGATAGTGAGAGGTGAACGTATAGTTGGGATTTTATTTTTGTTTTACCTCTTGTTCGAGGTCGCGCCGTGGCTCTTTGGCATCGGCCAGACAATGTGTTTATTATTTTTATTTTTCCTTTTTTTCTCTCCTGTTTGTGCATGCCTGTTAAATATGGGTTGATGGGGGGGGTAAGTGTTGGGGAAATTAGGGGAACAGGGTGGGAAGCAAAGGTGCTTGCAGGGGGGAGGGGTGGGTTGGATACTGCTCGGGTGTAGGTGCTACATATGCTGATCGTGATGGTTTGGTGCGCTTTCTTACCTTTTTATCATGTTACATGTTATGCAGGCCACCATAGGAACTACAAACGAGACTAGGGCGGGGCTTACATTCACTTCCTGGAATGTCAAGGGTTTAAACAAACCAGTTAAGAGAGGCAAGGTCCTAGTCCACTTGAAAGCACTCTCGTCTGATATTATAGTTTTGCAAGAAACCCATCTGAAGAATAACTCTCATAGCAGACTTAAATGTAGGTGGGTGGGGCAACTTCTCTGCCAAAACGAGAGGCACAGCGATTCTGGTACGGAAAGGAATTCCCTTTCTACATAAAACCACTATTGCGGATAAAGAGGGTCGGTATGTGATCGTAATAGGAGAAATCCACTCTACCTCAGTAAATCTACTAAATATCTATGGGCCAAACAAACATTGATAACCCCCTCTTTTTTCAAAAGAGTCCTTTTCCTGATTTCCTTTTACTCTCATGTTCACAATGTTTACACTTGAATTGAGTACTTTTTGTTGGATGCTAGACTACTCCCCTATACCTGTAATGTGAGGTATCATGATATTATAATCTCGGACCACAGTCCACACACCTTCTCCCTGAGATTGTGTGACATTGTACCAAACGAGAGGGTCTGGAGGTTGAATCCTCAGCTCCTCACAGAACCAACATTCTGTGAATATCTTAAAGACCAAATTACATTTTTTTTGATACCAATAACAACACAGAGACTTCCCCAGCATTATTGTGGGAAACACTGAAGGCTTATCTGAGAGGCTGTATCATCTCCTTTCAGGCTGCCAGGAGTAGGGAAAACAGAGGAAAACATTAAACAATTACCTCTTTAAAATTGGAATATAATCAGATTCTCTCAGCTAAAATTGCTAAATCTTTTCTCTATGCCAAGCAAAAATATTTTGAGTTTGGTGACAAACCACACAAATTACTCGCCAGACAACTTCGGAAAAAATGTGAGTGACCGAATTATTCACATAGTTAAATCTGCATCTGGGGATTTTTTTTTTAAAACTAGGCAAGTCAGTTAACTTCTTGAGTCGAGCCATCCCGGATCCGGGATCGTGACTACAGACTCAAGCCCATTACCATAACGCAACGTTAACTATTCATGAAAATCGCAAATGAAATGAAATCAATATGCTAGCTCTCAAGCTTAGCCTTTTGTTAACAACACTGTCATCTCAGATTTTCAAAATATGCTTCTCAACCATAGCAAAACAAGCATTTGGGTAACAGTATTGATAGCTAGCATAGCATTTAGCGTAGCATTTAGCATTAGCATTCAGCAAGCAACATTTTCACAAAAACCAGAAAAGCATTCAAATAAAATAATTTACCTTTGAAGAACTTCGGATGTTTTCAATGAGGAGACTCTCAGTTAGATAGCAAATGTTCCGTTTTTCCTGAAATATTATTTGTTTAGGACAAATCGCTCCGTTTGCTGCGTCACGTTTAGCTACGTATCCTGTATCCAGGATTGTGTAAATCTATCCGCAAGCTCATTAGCATAACGCAACGTTAACTATTCATGAAAATCGCAAATGAAATTAAATAAATCTATTTGCTCTCAAGCTTAGCCTTTTGTTAACAACACTGTCATCTCAGATTTTCAAAATATGATTCTGAACCAAAGCAAAACAAGCATTTGTGTAACAGTATTGATAGCCTCGCATAGGATTATGCCTGGCATTCAGCATGCAACATTTTCACAAAAACTAGAAAAGCATTCAAATAAAATCATTTACCTTTGAGAACTTCAGATGTTTTCAATGAGGAGACTCTCAGTTAGATAGCAAATGTTCAGTTTTTACAAAAAGATTATTTGTGTTGACAAATCGCTCGGTTTTCTTCATCACGTTGGGTAAGAAAAAAAACGAAAATTAAATCATTAAAACGCTAACTTTTTTCCAAATTAACTCCATAATATCGACAGAAACATGGCAAACGATGTTTAGAATCAATCCTCAAGGTGTTTTTCACATATCTATCGATGATAAATCATTCGTGGCAGTTGACTTTCTCTTCTGAAGAAATGGAACTCGCATGGACCTAGAGATTACGCAATAATTTCGACACAGGACACCGGGCGGACACCTGGTAAATGTAGTCTCTTATGGTCAATCTTCCAATGATATGCCTACAAATACGTCACAATGCTGCAGACACCTTGGAGAAACGACAGAAAGGGCAGGCTCATTCCTGGCGCATTCACAGCCATATAAGGAGACATTGGAACACAGCGCCTTCAGAATCTGGGGCATTTCCTGTATGAAACTTCATCTTGGTTTCGCCTGTAGCATTAGTTCTGGGGCACTGACAGATAATATCTTTGCAGTTTTTTTTCTTTCCAAAGCTGTCAATTACATGCATAGTCGAGCATCTTTTCGTGACAAAATATCTTGTTTAAAACGGGAACGTTTTTTATTCAAAAATTAAAGCGCCCCCTCTCTCGAAGAAGTTAAGAACAAATTCTTATTTTCAATGACGGCCTAGGAACAGTGGGTGAACTGCCTGTTCAGGGGCAGAACGACAGATTTGTACCTTGTCAGCTTGGGGATTTGAACTTGCAACCTTTCGGTTACTAGTCCAACACTCTAACCATTAGACTCTATATACATCTAAAGTGGATCCTAACCCCTTAATTATGCAAACATTTTTGGAGGATGAAGCGTTTTAATGGCATTGTTGTTCCTGCCTGCTCTTTTATGTTTAGATAAGAATTGTATACCTGTATTGTATACCTATACACCATTCTTGTGTGTGTTTAATAAAAAATATTTGAAACAAAAGAATATCCAATAGTCAAAGGTATATGAAATACAAATGGTATAGAGAGAAATAGTTGACGCGTCATAATTCCTATAATAACTACAACCTAAAACTTCTTAACTGGGAATATTGAACCACCAGTTTTCATATGTTCTGAGCAAGGAACTTAAACGTTATCTTTTTTACATGGCACATATTGCACTTTTACTTTCTTCTCCAACACTGTGTTTTTGCATTATGTAAACCAAATTGAACATGTTTCATTATTTATTTGAGACTAAATAGATTTTGTTTATGTATTATATTAAGTTAAAATAAGTGTTCATTGTTCATTCAGTATTGTTGTAATTGTCATTTACAAATATATATTTATATAAAAATCGCCGGATTAATCGCTATCGGCTTTTTTGGTCCTCCAATAATCGGTATCGATTATTGGCATTCTCTCTACCAGCTTCATGAGGTAGTCACCTGGAATGCATTTCAATGAACAGGTGTTCCTTGTTAAAAGTTCATTTGTGGAATTTATTTCCTTCTTAATGCATTTTAGCCAATCAGTTGTGTTGTGACAAGGTAGGGATGGTATACAGAAGATCCATATTGGTAAAATATTTGGTAAAATACCAAGTCCATATTATGGCAAGAACATCTTAAATAAGCAAAGAGAAACGAAAGTCCATCATTACCAGCATCAGAAATTGCAGCCCAAATAAATGCTTCACAGAGTTTAAGTAACAGACACATCTCAACATCAACTGTTCAGAGGAGACTGCGTGAATCATACCTTCATGATTGGATTGCTGCAAAGAAACCACTACTAAAGGACATCAATAAGAAGAGACTTGCTTGGCCCAACCGCCGTGTCATTATGAGACTCCACAAGCATGGAGGAGGAGGTGTGATGGTGTGGGGGTGCTTTGCTGGTGACACTGTCAGTGATTTATTTAGAATTCAAGGCACACTTACCCGGCATGGCTACCACAGCATTCTGCAGCTATACACATCCCATCTGGTTTGCGCTTAGTGGGACTGTCATTTGTTTTTCAACAGGGCAATGACCTAACACACCTCCAGGCTGTGTAAGGGCTATTTGACCAAGAAGGAGAGTGATGGAGTGCTGCATTAGATGACCTGGCCTCCACAATCACCCGACCTCAATACAATTGAGATGGTTTGGGATGAGTTGGACCGCAGAGTGAAGGAAAAGCAGCAAACAAGTGTTCAGCATATGTGGGAACTCCTTGAAGACTGTTGGAAAACCATTTCAGGTGAAGCTGGTTGAGAGAATGCCAAGAGTGTGCAAAGCTGTCATCAAGGCGGCTACTTTTAAGGATCTCAAATATAAAATATTTTTTGATTTGTTTAACACTTTTTTGGTTACTACATGATTCCATATGTGTTATTTCATAGTTTTTATGTCTTTACTATTATTCTAAAATATAGAAAATAGTAAAAAATAAAGAAAAACCTGGGAATGAGTAGTTGTATCCAAACTTTGACTGTTAATGTGTTTATAATTTTTATTTTACCCCCTTTTTCTCCCCAATTTCGATCTTGTCTCATTGCTGCAACTCCCCAATGGGCTCGGGAGGCGGTGGTCGAGTCATGCGTCCTCCGAAACGACATGACCCGCCAACCTGCCCACTTAACCTGGAAGCCAGCCGCACCAATGTGTCGGAGGAAACACCGTTCAACTAACGGCCGAGGTCAGCCTGCAGGCGCCGGCCCAACACAAGGAGTCGCCATAGTGCAATGAGCTAAGTAAAGCCCCGCTGGCCAAACCCTCCCCTAACCCGGAAGAGGCTGGGCCAATTATGCGCCGCCCTATGAAACTCCCCGATCACGGCCGATTGTAATACAGTCCGGGATCGAACCAGGGTCTGTAGAAATGCCTCTAGCACTGCGATGCAGTACCACTCGGGAGGCCCCCAAAATTGTATTTTTTTGTTGTTAAACTTTTGTAGTCTTAGGCCTATATTCAATCCGGACCGTGGATGATCTGTGTTATAGCACAATTTACATTTGAGCGCATTTCCTATTGAGACGACATATGCAGCATTTACCGTAAGCGTGGTCTCTGCGAATAACATTGCCTTTAAAAGTCAATCACGCAGTCCGGATTGAATCTACCTAACTTGAACTCTGGTAGTTCAACTATAAGTATGACATTGTCCTCTCATTACAGGGAGGGAGGTAGGAAGGTATGCATAGCAGAAAGAGACAGAAGAGAAAGGGAATGATGGGAGACTTGGCAGAGGGGAACGGATGAGACCGATAAAATAAAGACAGAAAAAGAAAGAAAGAGTGTGGCTGTAAAACTGCTGAGATTTATAGAGGGATAGGCCCCAACTGTTCTCCCCTAGCCTCCACTCAGCTCTGCAGTAAATTCACTCTGTTTCCTGTCTCTGCTGGAGCTTCTGTTATTATAACACACAGCTCCAAGACACACAGTACTGTAGTACCTGTCCTCAGCTCACAGTGGACACACATATACACACATACACATGCACGCACACACACACACACATACATACATACATACATACATACATACATACATACATACATACATACATACATACATACATACATACATACATACATACATACATACATACATACATACATACATACATACATACATACATACATACATACATACATACATACATACATACATACATACATACATACATACATACATACATACATACATACATACATACATACATACATACATACATACATACATACATACATACATACATACATACATACATACATACATACACACATCGTGATTGCACAAACACATACATGCATCATGACGGCAAGCACAACACATACCCACACACGTACAAACTTATACTCACCACACACCCTAATACACACTCTCTCTCATCTTCCTCTATGCAGGCTGTGTCTCCAGCACTTCAGATTCCTGGGGAAGCGTCACATAGCCAGGTAAGTGTTAGCCTTAGTACCTGTTTCTGTTCCTCCTCTCCCACTCAGAGGTTGTGCGTCCGTGTGTGTTCATTGTTTTTTTACCAATGATAGACATGCAACAGAACCTTCTGTCAGATTGTGTGAAATGTAATGTTTGCTCAACAGCCAGATACACACACACACACACGTTCAACTACCCTTCCCCCTACCAACACACAGTCACACGTGCACGCAACCTTCGGTCACACACAAACATAATATGTGCACTGTATGAGTATGCACACACACCCAGGCTGCTCCCAGGGCGCTCTCTGACTGTCTCCCCAGCCCTATATGTGTGTGTGTGTGTGTGTGTGTGTGTGTGTGTGTGTGTGTGTGTGTGTGTGTGTGTGTGTGTGTGTGTGTGTGTGTGTGTGTGTGTGTGTGTGTGTGTGTGTGTGTGTGTGTGTGTGTGTGTGTGTGTGTGTGTGTGTGTGTGTGTGTGTGTGTGTGTGCGTGCGTGCGCGCGTGCGTGCGTGCGTATGGATCCTGGAGCAGAGCCAATGGCTTTCCCAGACAGACTTTTTCTCTTCGCCTGGATTTGAATTCCTCTCCGCTAATTAAATTAGTCCTTATTTCCTCCTCAGTGTGAAGAACAAGCAGTGACGTTTATTTTTTCTTCTTGTTCTCTTTTTGTCGGATCCAACTAAAGGCTGGGAATGTGGTGTGTTTATCTATGTCAGGCATTAGTAGAATAAAGACGAAGGGGCTGGAAGATGTTGTGTTCCCCAAATGGCAGCCTAGTGCACTACTTTTGACCAGAGCCCGTAAGGGAACTATAAAGGGAATAGGGTGCCATTTGGGTCACAGACGTTGTCTGGGGCTGGTAAGTAACATGCAACCTTAATCAGAGAGGCTGCTGGGGGATTTGAATACGCTCTCTCTTTCGCTCTCTCTCTCTCCTTCTACGAGGTGCCAAGCCTTTGATGCCTGTCTGAACTGAGTGTGAGCTCTTTTTTGAAGTACGCCGATGACTTGTGCATCCACATCGCGGGGTGACGTGAGAGAACTTGGGAAGGTTGAACACCAGACGGGCTGCGGCGTTCTGGATGAGTTGAAGGGGTTTAATGGCACAGGCAGGGAGCCCAGCCAACAGCGAGTTGCAGTAATCCAGACGGGAGATGACAAGTGCCTGGATTAGGACCTGCGCCGCTTCCTGTGTGAGGCAGGGTCGTACTCTGCGGATGTAGGTTCATGCTCTACAACATCCGCAGAGTACGACCCTGCCTCACACAGGAAGCGGCGCAGGTCCTAATCCAGGCACTTGTCATGGTGGAACAAACTCCCTCACGACGCCAGGACAGCGGAGTCAATCACCACCTTCCGGAGACACCTGAAACCCCACCTCTTTAAGGAATACCTAGGATAGGTTAAATAATCCCTCTCACCCCACCCCCCCTAAGTTTTAGATGCACTATTGTTAAGTGACTGTCCCACTGGATGTCATAAGGTGAATGCACCAATTTGTAAGTCGCTCTGGATAAGAGCGTCTGCTAAATGACTTAAATGTAAAATGTAAAATGTAAACATCGCTGGTTGAAGGTTTCGCCGAGACATTCCTATAATGTATTCTGTTTCAATTGCGCCTCATTGATTTTTATTTCCCTCTTTTAACCTCATCCAGCAGATCTCTCTGTTGAGTGGATACAGCCTAGCAGGAGCATACATACAGTGATTCATTAACACACAGCACACCTGTAACACTGGCTGTCCCCCAAATACCACCATATTCACTTCATAGTGCACTGCTTTTGACCAGAGCCCTATGGCCCCTGCTCCTATTCCCTTTATAGTGCACTACCTTTGGCCAAGATGTATTCCCTTTATAGTGCGCTACTTTTGACCAGAACCCTATGAGCAGTAGTACGGCAAAAGTAGTAGGGCACACCGCCCTATCCCACCTGGACAAGAGGATCCCTATGTGAGAATGCTGTTCATCGATTACAGCTCTGCTTTCAACACCATAGTGCCCTCCAAGCTTGTCACTAAGCTCAGGGCCCTTGGGCTGAACTCTTCCCTGTGAAACTGGGTCCAATACTTCCTGATGGGCCGACCCCAGGTCTGGAGGAGGTTAGAGGGAGGAGGTTAGAGCCCTGGTGGAGTGGTGCTATGACAACAAGCTAACCCTCCATGTAAAAAACAAACAAACAAAGGAGCTGATCGTGGACTACAGGAGACAGCAGAGGGAGCACACCCCCATCCACTCAACGGGGCCAAAGTGGAGAGGGTCAAAAGCACATCACCAAGCACCTGAAATGGTCTCACCACACCGACACCATGGTGAAGAAGGCACAACAGCACCTCTACAACCTCAGGTGGCTGAAGACATTCAGCATGGCCCCTAGAGACCCTGACACACTTCTACAGATGCACCATTGAGAGTATTCTGTCGGGCTGCGTCACCGCCTCGTATGGCGGTGTGTGCACCGCCCCTCAACCGGAGGGTGGTGCCATTAGCCTATCGCATCAACGGGGACACGCTGCCTGCCCTTCAGGACATTTACAGCACTCTGTGTTAAAGGAAGGCCAAGAAGATCATCAAGGACCTTAGAGCGTGATGAGCCAAGTAAAGCCCCCCCCCCCCGGCCAAACCCCCCCGGCCAAACCCTCCCCTAACCCGGACAACGCTGGGCCAATTGGGTGCCACCCTATGGGACTCCCGGTCACGGATCGAACCCCAGGCTGTAGTGACGCCGCAACACTGCGATGCAGTGCCTTAGACCACTGCGCCACTCGGGAGGCCAATACATACCATTTTTTATTTTGTATTATATACTGTCTATACACACCATGTATTTATATTCTAGATTCTGACACAGGCTCACTCGAATATCTATACCCCTGGATTATCAATTGGACCAGTTCTGTCATTTCTTGATATCTTGATTAAATTTTTTTATTGATTGTTTCTTTGTATTGTATTTGCGAGACATTCTACTGCACTGTTGGAGCTAGAAACATAAGCATTTCACTGCAACTGCTATAACACCTGCAAATCTGTCTACGCGGCCAATTCACTTTGACTTAATTTGACAAAGGGAATGGGGTGCCATTTGGAAAGGCATCCACTGAACGGCTGTTTTCCATTACAATCTGTAGTATTAACCAGTAAACACACTCGTAAACAATGATGTTACATGTTAACAGACTGATCACACTGGAATGAGTGCCTGTGTGTCTTGCTTCCCCCTGTGTGTTGTCTACTCCATGTATTGATGTGTGTAATTGATGTGTTAATGGAGGTCTATGTGACTACACGTTTATTGATGGCTACATGTGTGATGAATTCAGACTGATTTCGTACTGTTTAACCCTGAAACTTTTGCTGTGATGTGAGTGTGTAGCTACTGCATGGCTTTTGCTGCTGTCATATGTAAGCTAATGATCATGTAGCATGACGGCCATCTTCCTCTCCATCCATCATCCCGCCATCCGTCCATCCACCCATCCACCCATCTACCCATCCGCTGCTCTACATTCTCTGTGATTACTGGCCGTTACCTGACCACTAAGAAATCTGCTTATTGATATAGCATTAGCTGGTATGGTTAGGCCAATCATTTAGCTCAATTCACATGTTAATCTCTGTCACCACATACAGTGGCTACTGGATTAGCAACAAGCAAACTAGGTCGTATTTACTAAAGCTCTCTAACCCTTTACTTCCAACTAATGCTCTCTATAGCCCATAAAATACTTCCACACTAACGGCAACGTCAACCTAACATTGTTGATTTTTCTTTATCTAACCCCGCTACTTCACTATTGCTGTGTCCCATGCTGAAATGACCCCCTCCTCTTTCTGCTTGGCTTGATGCCTTTAGCCCACCTGAGCCCATATTTATCAAAAGCGTTTGAGAGTAGGAGGGCTGATCTAGGATCAGGACCACCCTGTCCATGATATTCTGATTCATTATGATATGAAAGGCTAAACTGATCCTAGATCAGCACTCATTCTCTGAGACGCTTGATAAATGATGTTCATTTCGACAACGAGAAGGAAGAGTATGATGATAATGATGATGGTGGTGTGACTTAACGCTGGTGTCATTGGCTTGTGAACAGGAAGCTAGCAGCCGCGGTAAAGCTGGCCCAGGCCACCCAGAACAATGGCACCCTGAAGGGCTCTAACCATTCCACCCAGTCCTCCTCAGGCCTGCTCCCTCAATGGTAAACTCACAGTCGCCACCTGGGGGCCCCTCCACACAGGGAGCAGGGTGAAGTTTCCCCTACACCCTGATCTTGGATCAGTTTAACATTTGCCCAACGAATGGTTATGGTTAGGATTGGGGGCAGGGAGGCTGATCCTAGGTCTATACCTAGGGGAAACTTCACCTCGGAGCACCACACAGCGTCCGACACAACTCACACACATACTTTTCACACTACTGAGCTGAGCTGTGCCAAGCTGTACTCTGCTGGCCTAGTTACGCATCCACTATAGTTGCTGGAACTGTGCTGGAGAGGACAATGTGAAAAGAAAGTATCCGAGCCAGTACAATATAGTTCAGGTTGGTACGATAGTGTGAAAAGATAATAATATATAAATGTGTTTTTTAATTGTAATTGTTAATCAGAATTAGGTGGGTAATACATCATAAAACACTGAGTGAGCTGTGTAGAGTAGTTCAGGAAAACCACAATTTAGTTGTGAACTACATGTTCTTATGCAGGTCAGATAAGGATCACTGGACTTAAAGTAACACTACAAATAGTATTTACAGTGCCTATAGAAAGTCTATACCCCCTTCAAACATTTTTTTTTTTACATATTGTTGCGTTACAAAGTGGGATTAAAATTGCTTTAATTGTAATTTACACAAAATACTTCATAATGTCAAAGTGAAAAGGACATTCTACGCATTTTTACAAATGAATAACAATTATATAACTCAAATATAGTCATTGCATAAGTGTTCAACCATTACTTCAGAAGTCAAATTTGGCTTAAGAAATCACATAATAACATATGGACTCACTCTGTGTGAAATAATAGGGGCTGACATGATTTTTGAATGATTACCCCCTCCCCTGTCCCCCATACAATATCTGTAAGGTCCCTCAGTCAAGTATTGAATTTCAAGCACAGATCTTTAAGCAAGGTCAAGTTAATAATTATGCTGTGGATGATGTGTTAAAGTGCAAGTGTTCAATGGCTGGGATGGGAGAAAACTGAGGATGGATCAACAACAATGTAGTGACTCCACAATAATGATGTACATGACAGAGTGAAAAGAAGAATACAAATATTCCAAAATATACATATGTATAGGCACTAAAGTAATACTGATGAGGAAGAAAAACGGAAAAGGGAATACACTTTTTAGCCAAAATGCAATGACTTATGTTTTGGAGAAAATCTAACACATCACTGAGTAACTGCCTCCTTTTTTCAAGCATTGTGGTGGCTGCATCATGGTATGAGTATACTTGAAATCAGCAAAGAGTGTGGAGTTTTTCAGTATGAAAAGAAACGGGATGGTGCAAAAACCTGCTTCAGTCTGCTTTACACCAGACAGTGACTGGAAGAGGAATTCACTTTTCAGCATGACAATAACCTTCACAAAGCCAAATCAACATTGGAATTTCTTACCAAGAAGACAGGAAATGTTCCTGATTGGCCAAGTTTCCATTTTTACTTAAATATGCTTGAAAATATATGGCAAGACTTGAAAATTGCTGTCGAGCCATGATCCCCAACACCTTGATTGAGTTTAAATAATTTTTTTAAAGAATAATGGGAAATACATTTAGGTGTGCAAAGTTCTTAAGAACCTTACTTAAGAAGACTCACAGCTGTAACTGTTGCCAAAGGTGTTTCCAACATGTATTGACACAGGGGGGTGAATACTTATCTAATCAAGGTACCGTTGAAGTCGGAAGTTTACATATACCTCAGCCAAATACATTTAAACTTCGTTTTTCACAATTCCTGACATTTAATCATAGTAAAAATTCCCTGTCTTATGTCAGTTAGAATCACCACTTTATTTTAATAATGTGAATTGTCAGAATAATAGCAGAGAGAATGATTTATTTCAGCTTTTATTTATTTCATCACATTCTGAGTGGGTCAGAAGTTTACATACACTCAATTAGTATTTGGTAGCATTGCCTTTAAATTGTTTAACTTGGGTCAAATGTTTCGGGTAGCCTTCCACAAGCTTCCCACAATAAGTTGGGTGAATGTTGTCCCATTCCTCCTGACAGAGCTGGTGTAACTGAGTCAGGTTTATAGGCCTCCTTGCTCGCACACGCTTTTTCAGTTCTGCCCACACATTTTCTATAGGATTGAGGTCAGGACTTTGTTATGGCCACTCCAATACCTTGACTTTGTTGTCCTGAAGTCACTTTGCCACAATTTTAGAAATATGCTTGGGGTCATTGTTCATTTGGAAGACCCATTTGCAACCAAGCTTTAACTTCCTGAGTGATGTCTTGAGATGTTGCTTCAATATATCCACATGATTTTCCTACCTCATGATGCCATCTATTTTGTGAAGTGCACCAGTCCCTCCTGCAGCAAAGCACCCCTACAACATGACGCTGCCACCCTGTGCTTCCCGGTTGGGATGGTGTTCTTCGGCTTGCAAGCCTCCCCCTTTTTCATCCAAACATAACGATGGTCATTATGACCGAACAGTTCTATTTTTGTTTCATCAGACCAGAAGTTTTCTCCAAACAGTATGATCTTTGTCCCCATGTGCAGTTGCGAACCGTAGTCTGTTTTTTTATGGCGGTTTTGGAACAGTGGCTTCTTCCTTGCTGAGCGACCTTTCAGTTTATGTCGATATAGGACTCCTTTTACTGTGGCTATAGATACTTTTGAACCTGTTTCCTCCAGCATCTTCACAAGGTCCTTTGCTGTTGTTCTGGGATTGATTTGCACTTTTCACACCAAAGTACGTTTATCTCCAGGAGACAGAACGCGTCTCCTTCCTGAGCGGTATGACGGATGCGTGGTCCTGTGGTGTTTATACTTGCGTACTATTGTTTGTACCGATGAAGGATGACCAGACTTGTGGAGGTCTACAATTTGTTTTCTTTTGACTGTCCCATGATGTCAAGTAAAGAGGCACTGAGTTTGAAGGTAGACCTTGAAATACATCCACAGGTACACCTCCAATTGACTCAAATTATGTCAATTAGCCTATCAGAAGCTTCTAAAGCCATGACATCATTTTCTGGAATTTTCCAAGCTGTTTAAAGTCACAGTCAATTTAGCGTATGTAAACGTCTGACCCACTGGAATTGTGACACAGTGAATTATAAGTGAAATAATCTGTCTGTAAACAATTGTTGGAAAAATGAGTGTCATGCATGAAGTAGATGTCCTAACTGACTTGCCAAAACTATAGTTTGTTAACAAGAAATTTGTGGAGTGGTTGAAAAACGAGTTTTAATGACTCCAACCTAAGTGTCTGTAAACTTCTGACTTCAACTGTATATTAGTGTTTTATTTGTCATGAATCAAAGCATTTTTAAAACATTTTTCTTTGACATTAGTCATTTGTGTAGATTGATGGGAAAAGAGGTCTATTAAATCCATTTTAATCCCACTTCATTAAGCAACAAATTGTGAAAAAAGTTCAAGACTTTCTATAGGCACTGTATGTAACAGTAGCTAGGCGTCTTTAACATGGAGTTGAGTGATCGAGATGGAAAGGATTTAATCTGTTCCACTTTATTTAGAACTTGACTTTTTTTGTCCAGTAATATATAAATAATGTCTCCAGTAAACTATACATTTTTAGTCCAGTAAACTATAAGTAGGACTTAAAACAGCTTTTTGTGTTCACCATTTGTCCTGATATGAGTTTTGTTCATCATTGCTGTTCATCAGTGTCGTCTTCATGGTCCTGAACACGTGACCATCCATGGTGGACGTTGTGAGTGTGTCATGTGATAGTGTGGCGGCCACTCTGTTTTCTCATCATGCCCCTCAGTGTCTACCATACGTGTGGCGTGGTGTAATTGGCTAGTCCTTTGTCTGCAAATCCTTCCCCATTAAAAATAGAATCCCTGTCATAACAGCAATCCCTTAGAATTACGTGGTCGCATTAACCTGTTTGTTGTCACGTTACAGGTGATAATGTTTTCTTAGACATTTTCACACACTTAGGACCAATCCCAAATGGACCCCTGGACTACGCCCTATGCACTTGTGTTGATCTGATAGGATTTGACAGGTGCTATCAATACGTGCTCCTACTTGCCCTTTGATAGGTTAAGTGGATTGTTTCTACAAATCACATCCTCTCAGACCTCCACAAGTGCATAGGTCGTAGGGTCTAGGGGTCCATTTGGGATTAGAATTACAGGATGTTTTCAAGGCGGAGTGAATATATCGGGCATCGTTTTCACAAAACGCAAAATATGAAACAGATAAAGTCAGCTTTCATATTGGACAAGTTCACAGAGTATCCCCTTCATTTCAAACCACTTTCACCGGTTTCATCCCTGCTGAACACCACCCCGACTTGCAAGGTTGAGAGTTATGTGTTGACCCTCTGACCTCTAACCCCTGACCTTCTGGTCACCAGGATGCTGTCAGGACAGGACGGCCATCGGCACGCACGCTCCCAGACTATGCCCATCATCCGGGCCAAGAACGCCCTGACCAACCCCAAGCTGCTGCAGATGATGGAGACGGGTAATGCCCCCCCCCCCCCCCCCCAATTACGCCCACTCACCCACCATCACTGGGCACTGCCACCCCGGTCCCATTTTAAAACTGTTTAATTCACATAGTTCACATCAATGTGGTTAGTTATTTAGTTAGCTTTTGTTGTCCTAGGCCAATAGCTTTTTTATTCTTACCAACCATCCACAGTGCTATTTCTCAGCTTTTACAGTGCAAACGGTACTTAGCTATTACTGTTCTGTTGTTAGGTGTGTGGTGGTTACTGCTAGGGTAAGGATGTTGTGTTGTTGCTTGCTGTGCTGATGTATCATCGCCCCTTTCCTGTCCTTCCCTCAGATGGGAATATCCCAGAGGGGGACCACCTGAGCCCGACGGACATCGAGGCCAATCTGTCCACCGAGGTGGCCCTCATCGTGCTGGATGTTCTGGGCCTCTTTGTCCATCACCACAAGGTCAGACAACAACAATGACCACTGTCTGAATGGTCAAACACCGATCTCTACAACCGAGAGACATGATACGGTTGCTCAATTCTGGACACTCTCTCAAAATTCCCAGGTTTCCCAGGAATCCCAGTTGGAAGATTCCTGGAATCACGAGGGAATTAAGAGGAAATTTGTGAGTCCTCCAAACGGGATTTCTGGAAAACCTGGGAATTGTGGGGCAATTTTTCAATCCAAAACCGGTCATCCATGAGAGCCTATTTTAATACGCCATTGCCACCTTGTGGTTATTCCTAAGAACTACAGTGGCTTCCACATGGAATCCACACTAAATACCACTCTGTTTCACTAATCATTATTGTTTCACTTCACTGACTCCGAAGGTATTCCGTTTGTATTCCAAGCTAGTGATTTATCTTCTGTTGTTCTTGTAGGTTACTGTGCACTCCTCAATCCTCAAGTTGGCTGCCCTACAATTCCTACAATTGCTATACTCTGTAAAGCAACCCAGACATGCTGTTTTGTCTGTGTTTTGACCGGAGCCATTTGCAATTCATATTATGCCTGCATCCCAAATGGCACCATTTCCTCTATATTTCCTCTATATTTATATATCCTCTATATATATATACCATTTCCTCTAGAGCACTATAGCCCCTTGTCAAAAATAGTGCACTATATAGGGAATAGGGTAACCTTTCCCACAGACTCAATTTGTACCGCAGAGCCTTCTGGTGGACGTGATTAGGAATAGGGTGCCATTTGGGAAGCACATAAGTTGACTGTTGTTCTTTCCCTCCCACAGAAACAGTTACTGCAGGACGAGGGTCAGAACCTGCTGATGAAGAAGGTGTTCGACACCTTCCTCCTGTTCTTCCAGATCAATCAGTCCACCAGCACCCTGAGACACGTTTTCGCTGCCCTGCGCCTCTTCATACAGAAGGTCTCTGCACTAGCTGATTGCTCTCACACACATACACGAATGCATACACATGTGCACACACACACACTAACTGACTTTATGGACACAGAATGTATTCATAGTACATTACTGATGCTAAGCTCTCTCTCTCCTTGTCTCTCCCGCTCTTTCTCTTCCTTTCTCTCCCTCTCTATTCCCCCTCTCTCTCTCTCCCTACTTACTCCATATTTCGCTCTTGCTTCTTCTCTCTTTCTTCCTCCTCTGTCTCTTTCCTTGCACCCTCTCTCTGTCTAGTTCCCCTCTGCGTTCTTCCAGGGTAAAGCGGACCTGTGTGGCTGCCTGTGTTATTCGATCCTGAAGTGTTGTAACCACCGTTCCAGCTCCACCCAGACTGAGGCCTCCGCACTCCTCTACTTCTTCATGAGGAAAAACTTTGAGTTCACCAAGGGAAAGTCCATCGTCCGCTCCCACCTACAGGTCAGTCAGCGGGGGTGGAGTTGTGGGTGGGGGGCAGTCGGTGTTTGCGCCACATCTTTATTTTCACTGTTTTGTGCGGTGAACGCAGGGCCTAGATAGAGAAAGGCCGGGATGTTTCTATGGCTGTGTTTACCTCTGAAACAGACTGTTTAGCAGCCGATCAGAGACCACACACACGTCGCCACACTGTTTCAGAGCGGTTGTGATTAGCACCACCTTCACTCTCTTTCTCTCCTCTCTCTTCCCCCATCCCTTCAGTTGATCAAGGCAGTGAGTCAGCTGATAGCGGATGCTGGCATCGGGGGCTCACGCTTCCAACAGTCGTTGGCCATCATCAATAACTTTGCCAACGGAGATGCTCCTCTCAAGGTGAGAACAGGGACTGTACTGATAATTGTGCTGCGTTCCAAATGGCACCCTATTCCCTTTATAATCCACCACTGCAACTGGCGGGGTCTCAACTTACTGTTCCGGGGTAGAATAGTAGAAAACACATGGTGCAATTTCTAAATTCAGTTGTGCATAAACAGTTTCTCTTGACATGTCAGTCATTGATAGTCACTCAATTAGCCCACGTCAGCAACATAAAAATTAGATTGGTAAGTTAGTCTAGTTGCCAGCTAGTCTAGTGGCCAGCTAGTCTAGTGGCCAGCTATCTAAACTTGTAGTAATCAAGGTCGAATTAAGTCAGTCTCACTCAGATACCATATTAAAAACGGCACACATTTCTTTCCACCCTATGGCATAATTAGTAGAATTGGAAGAAATTAACTCTAAAACTAAAAATACTGCATGAAATTAGTTATACAATTGCTAAATCTTCTCTCCGCCCCATGGAAAAATGTGTAGAATTGCAGCAATCTAGCCTTAAAACAGCAAAATGTTCTCTCCCTCCTATGGCAAAATGTGTAGAATTGCTGTAAATATCTTGTAAACTGCATATAAATCAACAACAAGTGGGACACAATCATGAAGTGAAACGACATTTATTGTATATTTCAAAGTAAAAAAATAAAAATAAAAATGTCAGTCTCTCGATGTGCAAAACTGATAGAGACATACCCCAAGCGACTTACAGCTGTAATCGCAGCAAAAGGTGGCGCTACAAAGTATTAACTTAAGGGGGCTGAATAATTTTGCACGCCCAATTTTTCAGTTTTTGATTTGTTAAAAAAGTTTGAAATATCCAATAAATGTCGTTCCACTTCATGATTGTGTCCCACTTGTTGTTGATACTTCAAAGAAAAATACAGTTTTATATCTTTATGTTTGAAGCCTGAAATGTGGCAAAAGGTCGCAAAGTTCATGGGGGCCAAATACTTTCGCAAGGCACTGTAGGTAGGGATAAAGTAACTAGGCAACAGGGTAGATAATAAACAGTAACAGCAGCGTATGTGATGAGTCAAAAGAGTTAGTGCAGTAGCAGAGAGAACAGCCTATGACTTGTGTGTCTTTGACAATTTTTCGCACCTTCCTCTGACATTGCATGTATTTGTATCTATTATGGATCTCAATTAGCTGCCGCCAAGCTACTCTTCCTGGGGTCCGGCAAAATTAAGGCAGTTATACACATTTAAAAACATTACAATGCATTTATTACAGCATTCACAACACACCAAGTGTCTACCCAAAAGGCTCATACTCCACTACCACATATCTACAATGCAAAATTAATGTGTACTTGTGTGTATAGTGCTTGTTCTCATGTGTGTGTATTCATGTCTCTGTGCTTATGTTTGTGTTTACTTCACAGTCCCTGCTGTTCCATAAGGTGTTTTTTTAACCTGCTTTTTAAATCTGATTCTCCTGCTTGCATCAGTTACCTGATGTGGAATAGAGTTGTATGTAGTCATGGCTCTATGTAGTACTGTGCACCTCCCATAGTCTGCTCTGCACTTGGGGATTGTGAAGAGACTGGTGGCATGTCTTGTGGGATATGCATGGGTGTCTGAGCTGTGTGCTAGTATTTTAAACAGACAAAAACAAGTAATGAGGAAGTCAATCTCTCCTCCACTTTGAGCCATGAGAGATTGACATGCATGTCATGAATGTTAGCGCTCTGTGTACTTTTTTAAGGGCCAGCCGTACGGCCCTGTTCTGAGCCAACTGCAATTCTCCTAAGTCCCACTTTGTGGCACCTGAACAGTAGTCCAGGTGCGAGAAAAAAGCCAGGGCTTGTAGGACCTGCCTTGTTGCTTATATGGCAAATAGGGTGGCATTTGGGAGTCAGACCTAGTGTTGAGGAAGTGAGTTTGTGATTCCTCTCTTAACTCCCTCTCGTGACTAATAATGTTTGTATATGCTGTGATTGTGCATACTGCCCGTGTTTGATCGGATGTGACCTCATGCCCATTGTGTCTGTAACTGAGCCTCACAGAAGCTAAAAACCCTTTGTTCTTGTTTACCACTAAAATAATAATCAAGTGTGATGTCGGTATATATGATCCATCCGCACTCCCAGAACACACCGTTCCCTGCCGAGGTGAAAGACTTGACCAAGCGGATCCGCACAGTGTTGATGGCCACGTCCCAGATGAAGGAGCACGAGAAGGACCCGGAGATGCTGGTGGACCTGCAGTATAGCCTGGCCAACTCCTACGCCAGCACCCCCGAGCTCCGGCGCACCTGGCTGGAGAGCATGGCCAAAATACACGTCCGCAACGGAGACCTCTCCGAGGTACAGTAGGACTGGGTTACTGGGATATGTTATAGGTTATGTTATGTGATGTTATGTATAGGGTGCAGAGATATGTACAGTGGGTATCATAAGTAGTCACCCCCCCCCCCTCGTTTTCACATTTTGTTGCTTTACAAAGTCAGATTGAAATGAATTTCATTGAAATGAATTTCATTCATTCAAATTTCACTTTTTTGTCATAGAGCTACACAAAATACTCCATAATGTCAAAGTGAAAAGTAAATTATACAAATGAATACAAATTAAATAACAAAAATATAGGCATGGCATAAGTATTCACTGAACAAAAATATAAACGCAGTGTGCAACAATTTCAAACATTTTACTTAGTTACAGTTCATATAAGGAAATCAGTCAATTAAAATAAATACATTAGGCCATAATCTATGGATTTTACATGACTGAGAATACAGATATGCATGCACCTGTTGTTCACAGATACCTTAATGATAGGTAGGGGTGTGGATCAGACCACCATTTTGCTCGTGCAGCACGACACATCTCCTTCACATAGAGTTGATCAGACTGTGCCACTCCTCTTCAATGGCTGTGAGAAGTTGCTGGATATTGGCGGGGACTGGAACAGACTGTTGTACACGTTGATCCAGAGCATTCCAAACATGCTCAATGGGTGACATGTTTGGTGAGTATGCAGGCCTTGGAAGAACTGGGACATTTTCAGCGTCCAGGAGTTGTGTACAGAACCTTGAGACATTATCATGCTGAAACATTACATTTACATTTACATTTAAGTCATTTAGCAGACGCTCATATCCAGAGCGACTTACAGATTGGTGCATTCACCTTATGACATCCAGTGGAACAGCCACTTTACAATAGTGCATCTAAATATTTTAAGGGGAGGGAGGGGGGGTGAGAAGGATTACTTTATCCTATCCTAGGTATTCCTTAAAGAGGTGGGGTTTCAGGTGTCTCCGGAAGGTGGTGATTGACTCCGCTGTCCTGGCGTCGTGAGGGAGTTTGTTCCACCATTGGGGAGCCAGAGCAGCGAACAGTTTTGACTGGGCTGAGCGGGAACTGTACCTCCTCAGTGGTAGGGAGGCGAGCAGGCCAGAGGTGGATGAACGCAGTGCCCTTATTTGGGTGTAGGGCCTGATCAGAGCCTGGAGGTACTGAGGTGCCGTTCCCCTCACAGCTCCGTAGGCAAGCACCATGGTCTTGTAGCAGATGCGAGCTTCAACTGGAAGCCAGTGGAGAGAGCGGAGGAGCGGGGTGACGTGAGAGAACTTGGGAAGGTTGAACACTAGACGGGCTGCGGCGTTCTGGATGAGTTGTAGGGGTTTAATGGCACAGGCAGGGAGCCCAGCCAACAGCGAGTTGCAGTAATCCAGACGGGAGATGACAAGTGCCTGGATTAGGACCTGCGCCGCTTCCTGTGTGAGGCAGGGTCGTACTCTGCGGATGTTGTAGAGCATGAACCTACAAGAACGGGCCACCGCCTTGATGTTAGTTGAGAACGACAGGGTGTTGTCCAGGATCACGCCAAGGTTCTTAGCGCTCTGGGAGGAGGACTCAATGGAGTTGTCAACCGTGATGGCGAGATCATGGAACGGGCAGTCCTTCCCCGGGAGGAAGAGCAGCTCCGTCTTGCCGAAGTTCAGCTTGAGGTGGTGATCCGTCATCCACACTGATATGTCTGCCAGACATGCAGAGATGCGATTCGCCACCTGGTCATCAGAAGGGGGAAAGGAGAAGATTAATTGTGTGTCGTCTGCATGAGGTGATGGTGGCAAATGAATGGCACGACAATGGACCTCAGGATCTCTTCACGGTATATCTGTGCATTCAAATTGCCATCGATAAAATGCAATTGTGTTCGTTGTCCTTAGCTTATGCCTGCCCATATCATAACCCAACCTCCCCCATGGGGCACTCTGTTCACAATGTTGATATTAGCAAACCGCTTGCCCACACAACGCCAGACACGCTGCCTGCCATCTGCCTGCCATCTGTCCGGCACAGTTGAAACTTCTCCAGATAATAAACAGTGAGTAGCAGCAGTGTACAAAACAAATGGGAGGGGTGTCAATGTAATAGTCCGGTGTCCATTTGATTAATTGTTCAGCAGTCTTATGGCTTGGGGTAGAAGCTGTTAAGGAGCATTTTGGTCCTAGACATGGTGCTCTGTTTCTGTGCTACTGCACAGCAAGCGGTACCGGTCTATGACTTGGGTGACTGGAGTCTTTGACAATTTTATAGACTTTCCTCTGACACCGCCTTTTATGTAGGTCCTGGTTTGCAGGAAGCTTGGCCCCAGTGATGTACTGGGCCGTACGCACAACCTTCTGTAGCACCTTATGGTCAGATGCCGAGCAGGCGGTGATGTGCCTGGTCAGGATGCTCTCGATGGTGCAGCTGTAGAACCTTTTGAGGAGCTGAGAAACCATGCAAATTAATTTCAGTCTCCTGAGGGGGAAAAGGTTTTGTCGTGCCCTCTTCATGACTGTCTTGGTGTGTTTGGACCATGATAGATTGTTGGTGATGTGGACACCAAGGAACTTAACTCTCGACCCGCTCCAATACAGAGGTCCAAGTACACACCCCTGAGGGGCCTCAGTGTTGAGAATCAGCATGGAAGATGTGTTGTTATCTACCCTTACCACTTGGGGGGCGGCCCGCCAGGAAGTCCAGGATCCAGTTGCAGGGGGGGGGGGGGGGGGGGGTGTTTAGTCCCAGGGTCCTTAGCTTAGTGATGAGCTTTGTGGGCACTATGGTGTTGAACACTGAGCTGTAGTCAACAAACAGCATTCTCACGTAGGTGTTCCTTTTGTCTAGGTGGGAAAGGGCAGTGTGGAGTGCAATTGAGATTGCGTCATCTGTGGATCTGTTGGGGTGGTATGCGAATTGGAGTGGGTCTAGGATATCTGGGAGGATGCTGTTGATGTGAGCCATGACCAGCCTTTCAAAGCACTTCATGTCTACCGACATGAGTGCCACGGGACGGTAATCATTTAGGCAGGTTATCTTTGCTTCTTTGTGCACATGGACTATGGTGGTCTGCTTTAAACAGACTCAGTTGAGAGGTTGTAAAGAGGTTGAAAATGTCAGTGAAGACACTTGCCAGTTGTTCCGCACATGCTTTGATTACACGTCCTGGTAATCCATCTGGCCCCGCGGCTTTGTGAATGTTGACCGGTTTAATGGTCTTGCTCACATCAGCTACCGAGAGTGTTATCACACATTCATCCAGAACAGCTGGTGCCCTCGTGCATGCGCGTACCAGGATAAATTTTAAAAAGATGGAGCTAAACACAAGCATAATCCTAGAGGATGCTTTCCACCAGACACTGGGATACAAATTCGCCTTTCAGCAGGACACTACGCTACAACACAAGGCCAAATCTACACTAGTGCCAAGTTACAGTTTTGATTTCAATCTGCTTTAAAATCTATGGCAAGACTTGAAAATTGCTGTGTAACCATGACCCCCAAGAGCTTGAAGAATTTTGAAAATAATAATGGGCAAATATTGCACAATCCAGGTGTGCAAAGCACTTAAAGACTAACCCAGGAAGACTCACAGCTGTAATCGCTGCCAAAGGTGTTTCTAACATGTATTGACTCGGAGGTGAATACGGATCTAATCAAGGAATATTAGTGTTTAATTTTTCATTACTTTTTAAGAAATGTTAGAATTATTTCCGTACTTTGACATTAAAGAATATTTTGTGTAGATTTACATTATTAATAACTAATTCATCATTAACTTTTGTTTCATGCATTGTGACTTCATCTTGAAACTGAGATATCCCTATCCATTCTCAAAGCAATGTTCTGGGCATACAGCCAAATTGCTTATACTTACAGTGAGGACTCACTGTATCATCCCACCTCTGACAACAATGGAACATTTTTAGGGGGTAATTCAAACTACTTGAGACTGCCACGGTGTTTATAATGCTCTTGCCAAGACTAGGGTTGTTACACTGTGATAGTGTTCAGGGGTCATTTCAGAGCATCTCAGAGTAGGAGTACTGATCTAGAATCATCTCCCCCTGTCCATGTAGTCTTATAAATTGTGATCTAAAAGTCAGAACTGATCCTAGATCAGCACTCCTACTGTGGGACACCTAGTTAATGATGTGTTGGTATCTGTGATTAAGCTGTTCACCTCTTTCCCTCCTGTTCGTCTGTCCCTCAGGCGGCCATGTGTTACATCCACATCTCAGCCCTGATCGCTGAGTCCCTCAAGAGGAGAGGTGAGAACAGCCCGGTGGGCCGCAACATGCCAGTGCTGCTGACAAGCTTCTGCAGATGTGTATGTGTGCGTGTGTGTGCTCTCTAGCGTGTGCGTGTGGAGAATCTCTAACCACTGCTTGTGAGTCTTCTGGCCCCTCTGCCCATCGATTGGCTGGACAGCATGTGTGACATCATTCAGCACTGTGTGCATATGGCTACTGTAAGCCTCTCTGCGCAAACATCTGTTTCTAACGACTTTGTCTGTGTGTGTAGGGGTGGAAATGGTATGTGTGTTGATATGTGTGTGTCTGTGTGTGCATGCTTGTGTCTGTGCGCGTGTGTGTATACATGTATTTGCATGTATATGCTTGTGGATTTGTTATACACTGTGTATGTGTGCATGCTTTTGTGTGTTGGCATATGACTTATTTGGGTGTGAGAAGAGAGGTTAGTCAGAGCTGAATTTTGTGCGTCACAACCCCACTGTCTGGAAAACAATGACATCATCCAATCAGCGCACAGAGACCTCTATGTGCCACAGTACTGGCCATCTACTCTTTACTCTCTCACACACAAACATGGGCTGCATCCCAAATAGCACCCTATGTTTGTGTATGAGATGGTAAAGAGTGGATAGGGTGCCATTTGGGACGTAGCCGGCGTCTGCTGCTGTGAGTGCGACTTCACCTTCTCTCGTGTGTAGTGTGCACTACTATGATGTGGGAAGGCGGTGTCTCCAT
Source organism: Oncorhynchus gorbuscha (assembly GCF_021184085.1). Classification (NCBI taxonomy): domain Eukaryota; kingdom Metazoa; phylum Chordata; class Actinopteri; order Salmoniformes; family Salmonidae; genus Oncorhynchus; species Oncorhynchus gorbuscha. Next base: position 31,628,587 of record NC_060191.1, on the reverse strand, counting down.
CTGCACGTGTGTGTGTGCTTGCTAGCCCATGCTTCACCGTTCAGAGCCTGAGCCGTCATCTCTCGCTCTCGCTTTCCGCCGCTCGCCGTGTGTGGAAAGCATGCCCTGTAAAAGCACTGGCTTGTCGTGACGTGAAAAAAGGCAAAAACAGCAAGTGGAAAGTTAAATTGTGTAGAGTAAACTCCTATATTCCTCCTTATAACGCAGGCTACTGGAAACCTGACAAGGCCAGGATGTCAAGTGTGGTTCCTGAGGAGCCCAATGTCATTAACTGTAGCCCCTTACTAACCCCCCGAGATGGAGAAAGTGAGTGTGCTGCCCTGGGGCCGGCCATGAAACAGGGATGCGTAAAGGGTGGGGGGGATTCAAGCTATGCTTACTTCAGAATCAGAACTTTATTCGCCAAGTACATTTACATCTACCAGGAATTTAACGTTGTGAAATGGTGCTGACAGCAATAAACAGAGTATGTAGAACGTACACATAATCTAGATACAATATAGATAGTGAAAACCATTTACTTAAAAACACCAGGACCAATCTTTGACTGCAACTAGCAGACTGGAATCTACATTTGTACAGGTTCACAGTGTAATGTTTTGAAGTCCACTGAAATTGCTTTGCAATACCACTTAGAATGAAGCAATGTATTGGACATTCATTCTAAGAGGTATGCTGAACAAACGCTATGACTCAAAAGACTAACAGAATGGAGTACAGTGTTTTGAAGTCCACTGATTTTGCCTTTACTATTGAAAGATGTCTGGATGTCTGTGGTCTACCTTGCCTTTTGAGAGATGCCTTTATTGATGTCCACCCAAGTTTCACTTGATATGTGTAAAGAATGCACGTTCACAATGAATGGAGTTACTGTTCTTTGTTTGAGGTTTGTTGATATGGAACACAAGGAATGTTAAGTACCACAGTGTTACCGTGTGTGTGTGTGAGAGAGAGTGAGAGTTAGCGAGAGTGTGTGGTGTATGGGTTCACCATCGGATGATAACATGCACACAAGCATAAAGAAGAGAGTGACAACATGTTGTTCCTTTGAGCTCTCGCTCTGATGTCCCTCCTTCTCTGATGTCATATCCTGTGTGAAACCTCAGCGTCGTTCTCCATGGGCTGGGCGGCCTTCCTGTGCATCTCACCGAACGTGAAGGAAGAGGGGGCCATGAAAGAGGACACAGGGACTCAAGATACCCCCTACACTGAGGTACCTTCACCCCTACTGGGTCCAGTACAATGAATTGTATAGAATTTTCAGCTCAGATTTGGAAGATCATTCAATGACAATACAATGCAGAACCTGACAAGAGAAGCATGATTTTTGAGATGCGTCCTTGTAGTTTCTTGTATAGATTTATCTACTTTTCTTCTCTGTAACTTGCGTCCTATACTTCCTGTGTATGTAGGATACTCTAGTGGAGCAGCTGGAGCTGTGTGTGGACTACCTGTGGAAGTCTGAGAGGCACGAGCTCATCGCCGATATCAACAAGCCCGTCATTGCCGTCTTTGAAAAGAGGCGAGATTTCAAGGTGACTGGGTGGATAGGACAAGGTTGTTTCTTTACCAGGCCATGGACAGGAAGGGGATAGTTGTGATTGACATTTTGTGTGTGATCCACAGAGGCTATCGGAGCTGTACTACGACATCCACCGCTCCTACCTGAAGGTGACAGAGGTCGTGAACTCTGAGAAGCGTCTGTTTGGCCGATACTACCGCGTGGCGTTCTATGGACTGGTAAGTGCCATCGGAGCCACAGAAAACAATGAAAATGACAAACGCACCTTATAGAAAGGTGTGTGTTTACCATGTTCCTAGCCTGAGTGCCAGTCTGTTTGTGCTATCATACTAACTCCTTGTTACTCATTGTCATGTTTGGCATCGATCTGGATCGCACACACAGACTGGCTCTCAGGCTAGCGTGTACCATCCCTGCTCCGGGATTCAATCCTTCAGGTCTCGGGAGGAGGAAATGTCACACCGCAATGCGCTAGCTTCAACTAGCGTCTACTAGCTTGATAGCCTCCACATCTGCAGCATACATGCTATAGCTATAGCCCTCTGGTACAAACCCAGACCCATAGGTATTCTCACCGAGTATCTGTCTTTTGTCGCATAACTCCTACATTCAGTAAGCTGGTTGGACTCATCTTAGAAGAGCCTGAATCCTTTAGACATGTAACCTTTGGTGAATGGGGAGAGGGGTGGATCACAACTTGTCTCTTTAATTCCTCCATCTGCTCTTTTTCTTTTCTTCCTTTTGGTTTTTCTGTATCAAGATTGCGGTAAGTTTTTGTTTCTCTTTTTGTTTCCTACGTTCTCTCTTCCCTCTCTTCTCCCTTCACCAGTAGTAACTTCTCTAACCTGTCTTCTAAGATATATATATGTATACCTATATGATATGTATACCTACCTGGGTTTGGGGTTGATTCTATATCAATTCAGAATAAAGTGGGAAAAAAATGTCCCTCATTTAAAAGAGATGAGGATATGAATAAGGGAATTGGAATGTCAGTTTACTTCCTGAGTTGAAGGAGCTTAAATAGAATTTATCCCAACCCTGATACCTACCCCGATACCCACATCCTATAATCTCCAGTAATCTTTTTCCCTTCAATGATCCCAATCTTTAATCTCTAGCTCCTGTGAACAGATCTTAGAACAGTTGGTGTCAAGATGACATAGCAGCATACATGCAGGCAGTCCAGACCAGGGCCTGTATTCACAAAGCATCTCAGAGTGGGACTGCTGCTTTTAGGATCTGTTTAGCATTTTAAGTCATAATGAATAAGAGGGGCGACCTGATCCTAGATCAGCACTTCTACTCTGAGACACTTTATGAATATGGCCCTGGTAATGAATGTTGGAATGGAGGGCTCTTTCTCAACTCATCTCTCCTCGATTCCTCGCAGCCTCCTCTCCAAACCGAGGGTCCGAGTGAAGGGACCCTGGACTAGGGTTTGAATATATTCCCGGTATTTTACTAATGTTCCACCCCTAGAGTAAATCTGGCTTCCTGATTAAGCGGGCATTGTGTCATGAGGCAGGGTCGTGTTTCGAAGGATGCACGGCTCTCGACGTTCACCTCTCCCGAGTCCGTAAGGGAGTTGCAGCGAAGCATATAAATGGCCTATATCTGGTTTTTATTAGAGCTTTAATCGAAAATTCAAGCCTGATGCTGGATAACGGCACAATCATTTGGGCTTTTTTGGGCTAGGGCTCATAAAATGTCTTTATGTGTGGCTTATACATTAAAGACATTTTATGAGCCCAAGCCTAAATAAGCCCAAATGATTGTGCTGTTATCCAATACATATATGATATATAGGCTACTGCACATTACGCACGACAAAAAAACATGAAATCCCGTAATGTAGCTACCAATATGCTCTCTTGGGTAAATAAATGAAACTAGCTCCAGTAGGATATTTCTGAGTGTGAACTGTATTACTGTACTGTATTGTATTATTGGACTGGAATTACACACCTCGTTCAAACCATGATAAAGCTGAGAGAACATGTGATTCTGGTGCCGCCAAAGTTACAAGCATAGGCTAGCGAATGCTAGTGCATGCACATTACCCAATCGCCAGAGGCTAGTTAGAAGCTTATTATGCATAACCCCTCATTCATTACCTGAAAGAGGTAGGCTAGGACATATATAGCTCTGGAAAAAATGAAGAGACCACTGCAAAATGATCCGTTTCTCTGGTTTTACTATTTATAGGTATGTGTTTGAGTAAAATTAACATTTTGGTTTTATCCTATAAACTACTGACAACATTTCTCCCAAATTCCAAATAAAGATATTGTCATTTAGAGCATTTATTTGCAGAAAATGACAACTGGTCAGAATAACAAAAAAAGATAGTGTTGTCAGACCTCGAATACTGCAAAGAAAATAAGTTCATATTCATTTTTAAACAACACAATACTAATGTTTAAACTGAGGAAGAGTTCAGAAATCAAATAACCCTGATTTTCAATCACAGCTTTCATGCATCTTGGCATGCTCTCCACCAGTCTTTCACGTTGACTTCCGGCGCCGACAGAGATGCCGCCTCGCTTCGCGTTCCTAGGAAACTATGCAGTATTTTGTTTTTTATGTGTTATTTCTTAGGTTTTATTACATACAATCGGGAGGAACTACTGGATATAAGAGCAACGTCAACTCACCATCATTAAGACCAGGAATACGACTTTCTAGAAGCGGGTCCTGTGTTTTGTCCACCACCCAGGACAATGGATCAGAACCCAGCCGGCGAACCAAAACTATTACGCCATAAAAGGGGCAGACGAAGCAGTCTTCTGGTCAGGCTCCGGAGACGGGCACATTGCGCACCGCTCCCCAGCATACTACTCGCCAATGTCAACTCTCTTGACATTAAGGTTGATGATGAAAACCGAGCAAGGGTAGCATTCCTGAGAGACATAAGAGACTGTAACGTTCTTTGCTTCACAGAAACATGGCTCACTCGAGAAACGCTATCGGAGTCGGTACAGCCAGCTGGTTTCTTCATGCATCGCGCCGACAGAAACAAGCATCTTTCTGGTAAGAAGAGGGGCGGGGGAGTATGCCTTATGATTAACGAGACGTGGTGTGATCATAACAACATACAGGAACTCAAGTCCTTCTGTTCACCTGACTTAGAATTCCTCACAATCAAATGTCGACCCCATTATCTACCAAGAGAATTCTCTTCGATTATAATCACAGCCGCATATATTCCCCCCCAAGCAGACACATCGATGGCCCTGAACGAACTTTATTTGACTCTATGTAAACTGGAAATCACATATCCTGAGGCTGCATTCATTGTAGCTGGGGATTTTAACAAGGCTAATCTGAAAACAAGACTCCCTAAATTCTATCAGCATATCGATTGTGCTACCAGGGTTGGTAAAACCCTGGATCATTGTTTTTCTAACTTCCGCGACGCATATAAGGCCCTCCCCCACCCTCCTTTCGGAAAAGCTGACCACGACTCCATTTTGTTGCTTCCAGCCTATAGACAGAGACTAAAACAGGAAGCTCCCGCGCTCAGGACTGTTCCATGCTGGTCCGACCAATCTGATTCCACGCTTCAAGATTGCTTCGATCACGTGGATTGGGATATGTTCCGCATTGTGTCAACAACATTGATGAATACGCTGATTCGGTGAGCGAGTTTATTAGCAAGTGCATCGGCGAAGTCGTACCCACAGCAACTATTAAAACATTCCCAAACCAGAAACCGTGGATTGATGGCAGCATTCACGCAAAACTGAAAGCGCGAACCACTGCTTTTAACCAGGGCAAGGTGACCTGAAACATGACCGATTACAAACAGTGTAGCTATTCCCTCCGCAAGGCAATCAAACAAGCTTAGGGTCAGCATGGAGACAAAGTAGAGTCGCAATTCAACGGCTCAGACACGAGGTATGTGGCAGGGTCTACAGTCAATCACGGACTACAAAAAGAAAACCAGGCCCATTGCGGACCAGGATGTCTTGCTCCCAGACAGACTAAACAACTTCTTTGCTCGCTTTGAGGACAATACAGTGTCACTGACACGGCCCGCTACAAAAACCTGCGGAATCTCCTCCACTGTAGCCGACGTGAGTAAAACATTTAAACGCGTTAACCAGACCCAGACGGCATCCCCAGCCGCATCCCCAGAGCATGCGCAGACCACCTGGCTGGTGTGTTTACGGACATATTCAATCAATCCTTATCCCAAATGCTTCAAGAGGGCCACCATTGTTCCTGTTCCCAAGAAAGCGAAGGTAACTGAGCTAAACGACTACCGCCCCATAGCACTCACGTCCGTCATCATGAAGTGCTTTGAGAGGCTAGTCAAGGAACATATCACCTCCACCCTACCCGACACCCAAGACCCACTCCAATTTTCTTACCGCCCCAATAAGTCCACAGACGATGCAATCGCAACCACACTGCACACTGCCCTAACCCATCTGGACAAGAGGAATTCCTATGTGAAAATGCTGTTCATTGACTACAGCTCACCATTTAACACCATAGTACCCTCCAAACTCGACCCTGCCCTGTGAAACTGGGTACTGGACTTCCTGATGGGCCGCCCCCAGGTGGTGAGGGTAGGTAACTGGATGTCATAAGGTGAATGCACCAATTTGTAAGTCGCTCTGGATAAGAGCGTCTGCTAAATGACTTAAATGTTAAATGTAACAACCTCTGATCCCAGTAGTGTAGAGGGTAGTAAGTTTTAAGTTCCTCGGCGTACACATCACGGACAAACTGAATTGGTCCACCCACACAGACAGTGTGGTGAAGAAGGCGCAGCAGTACCTCTTCAACCTCAGGAGGCTGAAGAAATTTGGCTTGTCACCAAAAGCACTCAAACTTTTACAGATGCGCAATCGAGAGCATCCTGTCGGGCTGTATCACCGCCTGGTACGGCAACTGCTCTGCCCACAACCGTAAGGCTCTCCAGAGGGTAGTGAGGTCTGCACAACGCATCAGCGGGGGCAAACTACCTGCCCTCCAGGACACCTACACCACCCATTGTCACAGGAAGGTCATAAAGATCATTAAGGACAACAACCACCCGAGCCACTGCTTGTTCACCCCGCTTATCATCCAGAAGGCGAGTTCAGGACAGATGCATCAAAGCAGGGACCGAGAGACTGAAAACAGCTTCTATCTCAAGGCCATCAGACTGTTAAACAGCCACCATTAACATTGAGTGGCTGCTGCCAACATACTGACTCAACTCCAGCCACTTTAATATTGGAAAAATGTATGTAAAAAATGTACCACTAGCCACTTTAAACAATGCCACTTAATATAATGTTTACATACCCTACATTATTCTTCTCATATGGATATATTGTACTCGATACCATCTACTGCATCTTGCCTATGCTGTTCTGTACCATCACTCATTCATATATCTATATGTACATATTCTTCATCCCTTTACACTTGTGTAAAGCCATTCAGCTATGGTAGTTGTTGTGAATTGTTAGGTTAGACTACTCGTTGGTTATTACTGCATTGTCGGAACTAGAAGCACAAGCATTTCGCTACACTCGCATTAACATCTGTTAACCATGTGTATGTGACAAATAAAATTGGATTTGATTTGACATTGCTGTTGAGTGACTTTATGCCATTCCTGTTATTTTGACCAGTTGTCATTTTCTGCAAATAAATGCTCTAAATGACAATATTTTGGGGGGGAATTTGGGAGAAATGTTGTCAGTAGTTTATAGAATAAAACTAAAATGTTAATTTTACTCAAACACATACCTATAAATAGTAAAACCAGAGAAACTGATCATTTTGCAGAGCTGTATATCAATATTGAACAGGATTATCTATTTTGGATGCAATTTGAATGGAATTGATGAGAAGAGAGGGGAAGACTGCTCCATTTCACGTCATGCTGTTGATATAAATCATTTATTGTAGTTTACCGGTTTATCGCTGTATTTTATCCCGGGAAAAGGGAGTGATTTTGTGCCGTAAATCTCAGTAACCGGGTTCCCACCATTCAACCCTACCTTGGACCTTTTACTCCGATATGGTTGCGAAAGAGACGAGGACATAGGATGCAAGGAATCGAAGAAAGACAAATTGAGTCAGTGCCAAGGAGTTGATTCTTAAGGAAAGAGCACACTGTCCGAAAATAATCCTCATTTCCCTTTGACCCAACGGTGCTTTGAGAATGACCTCTGACATCTGAATGGCCTCTGTTTCATCCAGAACATAACATTGCAATTTTGCCAGGGCCTTTTATGATTACGATTGTGTTCTAACAAGCTGACATAACACTAAGAAACACATGACTAGACTGATAGGGAAGTGCAGTAAACCACTAGGGGGTGATGTGAGCCTAGATTTTCCAGCTAAGGATAATTCATATTCAGCTAAGGGATGGAAACAGAAATCAATGGGCTATAGTTGTAAGGAATACACATACTCTTCAAAGTATCGAAGCAGGTATTGCATTCTACAGTTTGGTCAAATAACAGAAGTGCTATCCGCACTATTGGTTAGAGCCTGTAAGTATGCATTTCACTGTAAGGTGTCCACTGTACAGAAACAGTTGTATTCGGCGCACGTGACAAATAAACTTTGATTTGATTCTTATTCAGAGTGACTTAGTCAGAAACACAGACAAACATGCACACACACACAGGATGTGTGTTGGGTAACATGGTGTTTCTGTAACAGGGTTTCTTTGAGGAAGAGGAGAGTAAAGAGTTCATCTATAAGGAGCCCAAGCTGACAGGACTGTCCGAGATCTCCCAGAGGCTCCTCAAACTCTACTCGGACAAGTTTGGGGCCGACAACGTCAAGATGATCCAGGACTCCAACAAGGTCAGTCTACTACCTCCCCCAGCGTCCAAACACTGTCACATGTATATGTTTCATATACAGTATTATTCAAAGTGTATCGGGCCTCTTTAGTCCTTGCCTCTGTGACTTTCATAGAAAGATTGCTGTCAAAATGTTGTAAATTAATTCATGTACTACTACATTTGGTCAGCAATCTTTCTCCATAGAAAAGCAGCCAGTGAAGTAGTGATTAATTTAGACCATGACTCTCCAACAGGTCCATTGCTCACCAAACACTTTTGAAAGTATATGCAATTTTCACGTGTTCCATCGCAAACTGCCATAAACACATCTCACAAGTATGAGACACCGCAATCTCCCAGCTGCTATGTAATCAACGCAACTTGACATTATTCCACCCCTGGTTAGCCACTATCGGCTTAAAAAGACAAACCTAACCCAATATCTGCAAATTAATTTCCAGCAATATTGCCCCAGTGTGTCTGTGTGGTGCACGTGTTTGTCTATCCCTCCCTGTGTAGGCAGTTGATGTGATAACTGTTTAAATTAAATGTTAATGGCATGGTAGGTTTACCTGGCAGAAGTATATAATTTGCATCTTTTATTTGTTATTTGCTATGAAATTAGCATCAGCATCATCGCTAGACCGGCACATTAGACTGCACCTTCCTCACTCGCTAGATGCACAATTAAAGGGCCAGATGTGCAATTAATGGAGCATTACACTCAAAAATCTCAATTCTTTCAGACAAATACACATCAGCAATCCCAGCGAGTAAAGTCACTGCAACCCTGAACAAAGAGCAGAAGTCAGTTTAGAAAAAAAGGTGACCAGTAATAAACTGGTCCTGAACATCTCTAAAACTAATAGCATTGTATTTGGTACAAAGTTGAGGAGACTAAATTACTTGGTGTTACCTTAGATTGTAAATTATCATGGCCAAAACATATGCTGTAGATTCAATGGTTGTGAAGATGGGGAGAGTTCTATCCGTGGTAAAGAGAGGCTTTGCTTTTTTGACACCACGCTCCACAAAACAAGTCCTGCCGGCTTTAGTTGAATCTTATCTTGATTATTGTGTGTTTAAAGGTCACATGTACAGGTGTGATTACTGTAAAAATGTTAGGCTCTGAGCTCCAACATGCAGGACAAGTGAAATAAAATACTGAAAATGGTATTAGAAGATCAATAGAAATAGGACTATATACATCATAACTATAGCAGTGATTAATAAATAAATGTCCAGAGTAAAAACTGTTGAGGGGGTGGGGGGGGGGGGTGACCATAGGCGGAGAAGCATGAACCATTGTGCAAGTGAAATAAAAACAATAAAAATTATATATTATGATATTGTCAAGACCTGCAAAGAAGGACCGAGTTAAGCTGCAACTTGGCACCGAACAGAATGGCACATTTTGCTCTTCATTAAAATCAGAGGGCTAATATCAATACTATGCATGCCAGTCTGTCTCTCTTGGCTAACAGTTGAGGAACGACTGACTTCAATCACTACTTTTTATAAGAAACATGAATTTTTTGCATATTCAACTTACACACTGACACACACACTTACCCCATCAGACATGCCACCAGCGGTCTTTTCACAGTCTCCAGAACCTGTTTCCAAAAAACAAATAAAGCAACACCTATGTATGGTCTTAATTTGAGCCAATTCGCTACAGCAGGAATACAATCCTGCAGCAACAGGAGATTATTGTCAATTATTGTGTGTTTTATCCATTTTTTTTATGTATAGGGGTTGATACATTTTTCGTTAGGCCAAATCAAGTCTGAAATGTTCAAGTGGAAATGACAAACTTCAGAAGCTTTTTAAACCTCAAATACACTGCAAATTTGCATTTTCAGTGGTGCACGAAAATTCCTGCAACAACAGGATGATCAAATTAAGATACGACATCTGTGTGTACTGACATGTATGTGTAACTGATAGATGCATACGGTACATACACACACACACACACACACACACACACACACACACACACACACACACACACACACACACTACATGTTAATGTATTTAAATTGTAACGTATTTTGTCTGTAATGTCTTTTTCGCTATGTGTCGGACCCCAGTAAGACTAGCTGTGTCTATTGGCGTCGGCTAATGGAGATCCTAATCAGATCTAATTATATACACTCCATCGTTCACCATATATCAGTGCATTCGGAAAGTATTCAGACCTCTTGACATTTTCCACATTTTCTTACTTTACAGCCTTATTCTAAAATTGATTAAATCGTTTCCCCCCCCTCAATCTACAGACAATACCCCATAATGACAAAGCAAAAACAGGATTAGATCATTTTTTTGCAAATTTATAACAAATAAATATTTGAAAATATCACATTTACATAAGTATTCAGACCCTTTACTCAGTACTTTGTTGAAGCACCTTTGGTAGCGATTACAGCCAGTAGGCAGTAGCCTTGCATGCCAGGCTTCGAGGTAGAGCAAGAATACAGCTGACTGACTACGCAAGACTGACTATGAGACTGACACAACAAGACTAAAGAGACCAACACAATTCGTTAGACTGATCCTTTTAAGAGAGCAGGGTCGTTAGACACCAAATGGTGGAAAACGGACCAAAATGGGGAGAGACTAGCTGAATTTGTCCAATAAGTAATTCTCGTTTTTGTTTGCAAAACATTTTCCATTGCAAAAATGTTTTGCCACGGTTTTCTACGTAGTGAACTAATGAATACGACCCAGACTGTGAACTGAATGTGCTGTTTGATATAACCCACCAGGTAAATCCTAAAGACCTGGACTCCAAGTACGCCTACATCCAGGTGACCTACGTAGTGCCCTACTTCGACAACAAGGAGCAGCAGGAGAAGAAGACTGACTTCGAGCGACATCACAACATCAATCACTTCGTGTTCGAGACGCCTTTCACTCTGTCGGGGAAGAAACATGGCGACGTGGAGGAACAGTGCAAGAGACGCACCATACTAACCAGTGAGTTATTAAAAATATAATTTTTACTAATATTTGTATCCAAAGAACTGTCAACATTTACTGTCACATACACTACATGGCCAAAGGTATGTGGACACGTGTTCGTCGGACTTCTCATTCCAAAATCATGGGCATTAATATGGATTTGGTCTCCCTCTTGCTGCTATAACAGCCTCCACCCTTCTGGGAAGGCTTTCCACTAGATGTTGGAACATTGCTGCGGGGGCTTCATTTAAGCCACAAGAGCATTAGTGGGGTGGGGCACTGATATTGGGTGATTAGGCCTGGCTCGCATTCAGCATTCCAATTCATCCCAAAGGTGTTGGATGGGGTTGAGGTCAGGACTCTCTGCAGGTCAGTCAAGTTCTTCCACACAGATCTCAACAAACTATTTCTATATGGACCTCACTTTGTGCACCGTGTCATTGTCATGCTGAAACAGGAAAGGGAAAGTTGGTAGCACAGAATCGTCTAGAAAATCATTATATGCTGTAGCATTCACTGGAACTAAGGGCCCTAGTCTGAACCATGAAAAACAACCCCAGACCATTATTCCTCCTCCACCAAACTTTACAGTTGGCACTATGCATTGGGGCAGGTGGCGTTCTCCTGGCATCTGCCAAACCCAGATTTGTGTGTCCGACTACCACATGGTGAAGCGTGATGCATCACTCCAGAGAACGCGTTTCCACTGCTCCGGAGTCCAAAGGCGGCGATCTTAACACCACTCCACTCGACGCTTGGCATTGCGCATGGTGATCTTAGGCTTGTGTGCGGCTGCTCAGACATGGAAAGCCATTTCATGAAGCTCCTGGCAAACAGTTATTCTGCTGATGTTGCTTCCAGTGGCAGATTGGAACTCGGTAGTGAGTGTTGCAACTGAGGACAGACCATTTTTACTAAGCGCATCAGCACTCGGGGTTCCCGCTCCGTGAGCATGTGTGGCCTACCACTTTGTGGCTGAGCCATTGTTGCTCCTAGACGTTTCCACTTCATAATAACCGCACTTACCGTTGACCGAGGCAGCAGAAATGTTTTGAACTGACATGTTGGAAAGGTGGCATCCTATGATAGTACCACATTGAAAGTCACTGAGCTCTTCAGTACGGGCCATTCTACTGCCAATGTTTGTCTCTGGAGATTGCATGGCTGTGTGCTCGATTTTATACACCTGTCTTAAACATGTGTGGCCGAAATAGCCACTGAGCCATTAGCTTGTATGGTAGTATACTATACAAACTAGGAAGTGTCTGAGTAACCAGTAAATACTGAGCCGTAACTGTCTGAATCACTAGTATACTGACCAGTGCTGTAATTGGTGACCTATTCTGACCAGTAAAGTCATGGTGTAGGTTCAATGGTTTTCCCTTCAAAATGGAAGAAAGATCGGACAACAATTCCCAAACAAACCCAACAGTTCTGGTTTAATACAATAAAACATATCCCATCTAGCAGACACTTTTATCCAAAGCGAGTTATTACAGTAGTGCATGCATACATTTTTTCATATGGGTAGCCCCAGCGGGTATCAAACCCAGTCCTGGCTCCCTACTCATGCCTGAGCCACCCAGGACCACAAGGATTAACCAATTGGTTCCTCATACCCTGTGTCTACTCCCACTTCCTTTCTGTCCCCCCCCCCCACCCAGCGAACTCCACCTTCCCCTACCTGAAAAAGCGTATCCAGGTGGTGGAACAGCAGAGCACGGAGATGAACCCCATCGAGGTGGCCATCGACGAGATGTCCTGCAAAGTGTCCGAGCTCAACCTGCTGTGTGCCATGGCAGAGGTGGACATGATCCGGCTGCAGCTCAAACTACAGGGTAGCGTCAGCGTCAAGGTAAGGGTAGGGGTGGAGGAGGAGAAAGATGTAGAGAGACACACAGAAGGGTTGAGTTGAGAAGACATGCACATAGTGTACAGACAAACATACACTCCACCACTCAAGTGGGTTGAGCTGACAGTCAGACACAACTGACAGACACACACACAACAACATGCATACACACATAAGTGAGTTCAGACATAGCTGAGCTGACACACACACACACACCCTGGCGTAGGATGCACCCCACCTCCCCAAACCCCCAAAAATTGGCAGCTATGAAATCGCTATGGCAAAATGTGTAGGAAGTTAGCTGTAATTCCTAAATGCAAATGTATGCTTCATTTGTAAATTGGGAGGTGCCAAGCAAAAAGTGTGTGTGAGAGTGGGGTGTCCAGTGGGGGCTCTGAGGTACAAGAACACATGAAAAAACACACCTTTATAATAAAGCATTGCATGCATATTGTTGCATTTGCATAGTGGCGTAGAGCAGTAGAGTAGAGGTGCTTGCAGAAGTTGCACACATGGGGAAAATATTGCCTTTTATAAAAGCATTTTATAATGACTGGAGACTTTAGCATAATATTGTTTAATACCCTACATATGATTAAAACGGCAGGCTACTTTGACACTGACAAACTGAGAATATAAGATCAATAGAAAATACCTTGTCTTGAATCCATCAACACCCCAGGTCTGCAGTAGGTGTGTGGAGCCACACATATTGTACAATATGAGGAAGAAATTATAGCTCTGAAAAAGGCTTTCCAGTTTCACTGACTCGCTCAATAATGCGCAGCTCACCAGACATGGCCTATGCGCTCGAGCCAAAAGCATATCTCTCCATTTTTTGTTAGCCTCTGCAGACAGATGAGAGGCTTCTTTTTTCAACAAGAGCCATTTGCTTTCCAACCTATGTTTTCCCACAATTGTATTTTAAATATTGGGAGATGCCTGTTCACTGACAGATTTGACGCACATTCCGGACTGTAGGCTATGCATTGTAATTGGTCTACACACAATCTACAGCTAGGCAATAAAAATGTAGCTGTGGCTACGTTATAGGCCTACTCCTGGTGTGGTAGTCTGAGTTATTTCATTTATTTCTGAACAGACAGCAGTAATTATATTACTTTGGCAAATGTATTGAAATATGTCAGAGGTGCTGCAGTACCCTTTCCGCAGCTATGATTCTATAAGGATGATGATGATGACGATGAAGTGCCACGCTGGAGAGATAATAGTTGCAGGCTCATGTCTATCAGAGCAGAGCGAGAGCTTCTCTCTCACCACAGCAAGAACGATGCGTTGGTCTCTAGGCTACAATGTTGAGCAAACCATAAACCTAACCCCCCACCTAGCACCCAAAATTTCCATCAGGATCCGTCTCAAATTAAGCACTGCTCATGAAACAGCGCCAAAGGCACCGTTCACTAACATGAACGCACACACGCTTGCACTTATCCACACGTGGTATATTATTATCAAACAGTCTATGCTGAGACCCATGCTCTCCATAATCCTGCCTCTTCTCAGGCTTTTCCCAGCCCTAATCCCCTGTAAATACAGTGAAATGTGTGAAAACAGCTCGGCTCAGTGACAGCATGATGCAGGCTGATCTTAACACGCTGTTGCAGTAGCAGAGAGCGATATTGGATTATCTATCATGGTGAAGCAGCACAAGCTACTTACTGTCTATCATCTCATGCTTCCTCTATGTAGCCCTCTATCACTAGCATTAGCCTCTAGATTATTTTGAATTATCCTCTTGCATCTTTAGCATTAGCCTCTAATAATATTAATAATTTATTTAACTTTTATAGCACTATTCATTACATAAAGAATCTCAAAGCGCTGTAAAGTAACACAAAAAAGACAAGCAATTTAGGAAAAACAACAACAACATGTTGAGGAGTACACCACCTCAGTCATCGGCTTTATCAATAAGTGCATCGACGACGTCGTCCCCACAGTGACCGTACATACATCTCCCAACCAGAAGCCATGGATTACAGGTAACATCCGCATCGAGCTAAAGGCTTGTGCTGACACTTTCAAGGAGCGGAACACTAATCTGAGTTCTTATAAGAAATCCCGCTATCCCCTCAGACGAACCATCAAGCAAGCAAAGCGTCAATACATAATTAAGATTGAATCCTACTATACCGGCTCTGATGCTCATCGGATGTGGCAGGGCTGGAAAACTATTACAGACTACAAAGGCAAGCTGCCCAGTGAAGCAAACCTGCCAGACAAGCTATATTTGAAGTCGGGAAGGTTACAAACACCTTAGCCAAATACATTTCAACTCAGTTTTTCACAATTCATGACATTTAGTTTGAGTAAAAATTCCCTGTTTTAGGTCAGTTAGGATCACCACTTTATTGAAATGTTATAATAATAATAATAATAGAGAGAATGATTTACTTAAGCTTTTGTTTCTTTCATCGCATTCCCGGTGGGTCAGAAGGTTGCATACACTCAATTAGTAATTGGTAGCATTGCCTTTAAAATGTTTAACTTGGGTCAAACGTTTCGGGTAGCCTTCCACAAGCTTCCAACAATAAGTTAGGTGAATTTTTGGCCCATTCCTCCTGACAGAGCTGATGTAACTTAGTCAGGTTTGTAGGCCTCCTTGCTCGCACACACTCTTTCAGTTCTGCCCACACATTTTCTATAGGATTGAGGTCAGGGCTTTGTGATGGCCACTCCAATACCTTGACTTTGTTGTCCTGAAGCCATTTTGCCACAACTTTGGAAGTATGCTTGGGGTCATTGTCCATTTGGAAGACCCATTTGCGACCAAGCTTTAACTTCCTGACTGATGTCTTGAGATGTTGCTTCAATATATACACATAATTTTCCTCCCTCGTGATGCCATCTATTTTGTGAAGTGCACCAGTGCCTCGTGCAGCAAAGCACCCCCACAACATGATGCTGCCACCCTCGTGCTTCACGGTTGGGATGGTGTTCTTTGGCTTGCAAGCCTCCCCCTTTTTCCTCCAAACATAACGATGGTCATTATGGCCAAACAGTTCTATTTTCTGTTTCATCAGACCAGAGGACATTTCTCCAAAAAGTACGATCTTTGTCCCCATGTGCAGTTTCAAACCGTAGTCTGTCTTTTTTATGGCGGTTTTGGAGCGGTCACTTCTTCCTTGCTGAGCGGTATAGGACTCATTGATATAGGACTCGTTTTACTGTGAATATAAATACTTTTGTACCCGTTTCCTCCAGCACCTTCACAAGGTCCTTTAATGTTGTTCTGGGATTGATTTGCACTTTTCGCACCAACGTACGTTCATCTCTAGAAGACAGAACGCGTCTCCTTCCTGAGCGATATGGCGGCTGCGTGGTCCCATGGTGTTTATACTTGCGTACTATTGTTTGTACAGATGAACGTGGTGCCTTCAGGTGTTTGGAAATTGTATCCAAAGATGAACCAGACTTGTGGAGGTCTACAATTGTTTTACTGAGGTCTTGGCTGATTTATTTTGATTTTCCCATGATGTCCAGTAAAAAGTGGCACTGAGTGTGAAGGTAGGCCTTGAAATACATCCATAGGTGCACATTCAATTGACTCAAATTATGTCAATTAGCCTATCAGAAGTTTCTAAGCCATGACATAATTTTCTGGGATTTTCCAAGCAGTTTAAAGGCACAGTCAACTCAGTGTGTGTAAACTTCTGACCCACTGGAATTGTGAACTATAAGTGAATTATAAGTGAAATATTCTGTCTGAAAACAATTGTTGGAAAAATGACTTGTGTCATGCACAAAGTAGTCCTAACCGACTTGCCAAAACTATAGTTTGTTCACAAAAAGTTTGGAGTGGTTGGAAAACGACTTTTAGTGACCACCACCTAAGTGCATGTAAACTTCCGACTTCAACTGTAAATGCCTTCGAGGCAAGCAACACTGAAGAATGCATGAGAGCACCAGCTGTTCTGGGCGACTGTGTGATAACACTCTCGGTAGCCGATGTTAGCAAGAGCTTTAAACAGGTCAACATTCACAAAGCCGCGGGGCCAGACGGATTACCAGGAAGTGTACTCAAAGCATTTGCGGACCAACTGGCAAGTGTCTTCGCTGACATTTTCAACCTCTCCCTGACCGAGTCTGTAATAGCTACATGTTTCAAGCAGACCCTGTGCCCAAGGAAGCGACGGTAACCTGCCTAAAGGATTACCTACCGCCCCGTAGCACTCATGTCGGCAGCCATGAAGTGCTTTGAACGGCTGGTCATAGCGCACATCAACAGCATCCTCTCGGATACCCTAGACCCACTTCAATTCGCATACCGCCCCAACAGATCCCCAGATGACACAATCTCAATAACACTCCACACTGCCCATTCCCACCTGGACAAAAGGAACACCTATGTCAGAATGCTGTTCTTTGACTACAGCTCAGTGTTCAACGCCATAGTGCTCACAAAGCTCCCTCTGCAACTGGATCCTGGACTTCCTGACGGGTCGGAAGGGTAGGCAACAACACATCTCTTACACTGATCCTCAACACTGGGGCCCCTCAGGGGTGTGTATTTAGTCCCCTCCTGTACTCCCTGTTCACCAACAATTGCATCGTCAAACACGACTCCAACACCATCATTAAGTTTGCTGACAACACAACAGTGGTAGGTCTGATCACCGACAACGATGAGCCAGCTTATAGGGAGGAGGGAGGTTGGTTAAGGGCTTGTAGGTCAGAGATCTGGCAGTGTGGTGCCAGGACAACAACCTCTCCCTCAATGTGAGCAAGACAAAGAAGCTGATCATTGACTACAGGAAAAGGCGGGCAAAACAGGCTCCATTAACATTGTCGGGGCTGTAGTGGAGCGGATCAAGAGTTTCAAGTTCCTTGATGTCCACATCACCAACGAACTAACATGGTCCAAACATACCAAGCCAGTCGTGAAGAGGGCACGGCAACACTGAAAAGATTTGGCATTGGTCCCCAGATCTACAGCTGTACCATTTGAGAGCATCCTGACCGGTTGTATCATTGCCTGGTATGGTAATTGCTCGGCATCTGACCATGAGACATTACAGAGGATAGTGCGTACTGCCCAGTCACTGGGGCCAAGCTTCCTGCCATCCAGGACCTATATACTAGGCGGTGTCAGAGGAAAGCCCTTAAAATTGTCAAAGTCTCCAGTCACCAAAGTCATAGACGGTTTTGTTTCTCTGCTCCCTAATGGCAAGCGGTACCAGACAACCAACTGTAGGACCAAAATGCACCTTAACAGCTTCTAACCCCAAGTCATAAGACTGCTGAAAAATGAATCAAATGATTCACATTGACACACCACCCCACACATTTGTTTTTTACACTGCTGCTACTCATTATCTATGCATAGTTCACCCCTATCTACATGTACAAATTACTTAAACTAACCTGTACCCCCGCATATTGACTCGGTACCGGTACCCCCTGTATATAGCCTCGTCATTGTTATTTTATTGTGTTACATTTTATAGTTCTTTTACTTTAGTTTATTTGGTAAATATTTTCTTAACTCTTTCTTGAACTGCACTGTTGGTTAAGGGCTTGTAGGTAAGCATTTCACGGTAAGGTCTACACATGTTGTATTCTGCGAATGTGACTAATACACTTGGGGCAGTTACATGGCGCCAGAAAGCACACCACATTTCAATAATATTTCAAGAGTAGCCTTGTAACCTAGTCCTCCTCATATGATCCTCATCATTGCATACCTCAGCCGTCTTGCATTTGGGATTCTCTCCATCCTCAACCTCCGGACACATGGCTGGCCTTCGAATCAAAACAATTACCAGCTAGCTAGCTGACATTAAATACAACAAACAAATGACTTGCCAGCTTCAGTTTTAAAAGTCTGTGGTGGATTCTGGGGTGGCAGGTAGCCTAGTGGTTAGAGCCAGTAACTGAAAGGTTGCTGGATCGAATCCCCGAACTGACAAGGTTCTGCCCCTGAACAAGGCACTGTTCCTCGGAAGTCCGTCATTGTAAATAAGAACAGACTTGCCTAGTCAAATAAATAATTTTAAAAAATTGGTATATAAATTGTTTATTCTTAAAACAAAAGATTTGCAGGGAAATGTATTAATTATATACTAAATGTACAGGAGCTCTCTGCATGACCTCATGACGCCATGGAAACCATGGAATTAGCATTAGCCTCAAGCATCACTATTATCATTAGCGTTTCGCATCTTTAGCATTAGCCTCTCCCATCACTAGTATTAGCCTCTTGCATTATTAGCATTACCCTCAATAGTAATTTCTTCATACTGTGCTGTCTGTTGAAAATGATGCAGGTGAATAACCATTAACTTACTTTACAGGTGAATGCAGGGCCCATGGCCTATGCCCGAGCCTTCCTGGAAGAGAAAAATGCCAAGAAATACCCTGACAACCAAGTCAAACTGCTCAAGGAGATTTTCAGGTATTCTTCACACTTTTCATGAACTAGATCAAAGAAAATACCTTTATGCACCACTTAGCAGATGCTTTTATCCAAAAAGTAAATTTTTAGTATGTGTATATGACCCCTGTGGGAATTGGATCCACGACCTTGGCGTTGCTAGAGCCACACTCTTACCAACTGCGCCACACACAGATCGATGATGCATTTGATACATCTAAAGCAAAAGGATTGGGGTCAATTCAGGTCAAGATAACTAGAACCCAGAGTTTTTCCAGATCAGGTCACATGATCAGGACAGGGAAAACTCTTGGCCCTTGGCCCTAACGATCTCTGTCTGGCCCTGCAGGCAGTTTGCGGAGGCGTGCGGCCAGGCGCTGGACGTCAACGAGAGGCTGATCAAGGAGGACCAGCTGGAGTACCAGGAGGAGATGAGGGCCCACTACAGGGACATGCTCACCGAGCTCTCCACTGTCATGAACGAGCAGGTCTGTGGAACCGCCCAGAAAACATAGAAACTGCTGTTTCTTTAGAGAACTGAGGGTGTATGCATCAAATGTCTCAAAACAGGAGTGCTACCCCCCCACCCCCCACCCCCGTCATCTTATTCATTGTGATGTTCATTTTTTTTTTATATCCTATATCAGAACTCCTATTGTGAGAAGCTTGGTATATGCGGCCATTGGGCTGCATGTATCAAGCCCAGCTACTTACAGTACTAACCTTCACACTCATCTTATAAATGTTTTTGTTCACCATCGTGTGGTACACTCTTTTTAATCCATCATTACTTGCTCTGATATCATTGTTTCATTATTTATTTTTACACATATATTTTTCTGGACTAACCAGAGTTTTGTCTCTTGGTCTCATCTTTTTGTGTTGTTTTCTTTGTTCATTTGATCTCTTTCAATGGATCTCAACATCCTCTCATTCAGTTTCTGCTCCTCTCTTTCTAACATCACCCTCACTATCATTTCTAAGACTGGTATGTCACACAATCCCCCCCCCCACACACACACACACACACTTTACCATTTTGGAGCAAGTGGCACTGTGCTGTGCATTATACTAACCTCTCAGCATATGGGGCGGCAGCGTAGCTTCGTGGTTAGAGCGTTGGACTAGTAACCGGAAGGTTGCGAGTTCAAACCCCCGAGCTGACAAGGTACAAATCTGTCGTTCTGCCCCTGAACAGGCAGTTAACCCACTGTTTCTGGCCGTCATTGAAAATAAGAATATGTTCTTAACTGACTTGCCTGGTTAAATAAAAATAAAAAAGGTAAAATATATACACTGCTCAAAAAAATAAAGGGAACACTTAAACAACACAATGTAACTAAGTCAATCACTCTTCTGTGAAATCAAACTGTCCACTTAGGAAGCAACACTGATTAACAATACATTTCACATGCTGTTGTGCAAATGGAATAGACAACAGGTGGAAATTATAGCTAATTAGCAAGACACCCCCAATAAAGGAGTGGTTCTACAGGTGGTGACCACTTCTCGCTTCCTGGCTGATGTTTTGGTCACTTTTGAATGCTGGCGGTGCTTTCACTCTTGTGGTAGCATGAGACGGAGTCTACAACCCACACAAGTGGCTCAAGTAGTGCAGCTCATCCAGGATGGCACATCAATGCGAGCTGTGGCAAGAAGGTTTGCTGTGTCTGTCAGCGTAGTGTCCAGAGCATGGAGGCGCTACCAGGAGACAGGCCAGTACATCAGGAGACGTGGAGGAGGCCGTAGGAGGGCAACAACCCAGCAGCAGGACCGCTACCTCCACCTTTGTGCAAGGAGGAGCACTGCCAGAGCCCTGCAAAATGACCTCCAGCAGGCCACAAATGTGCATGTTTCTGCTCAAACGGTCAGAAACAGACTCCATGAGGGTGGTATGAGGGCCCGACGTCCACAGGTGGGGGTTGTGCTTACAGCTCAACACCGTGCAGCCATTTTGGCATTTGCCAGAGAACACCAAGATTGGCAAATTCGCCACTGGTGCCCTGTGCTCTTCACAGATGAAAGCAGGTTCACACTGAGCACATGTGACAGACGTGACGGAGTCTGGAGACGCCGTGTAGAACGTTCTGCTGCCTGCAACATCCTCCAGCATGACTGGTTTGGCGGTGGGTCAGTCATGGTGTGGGGTGGCATTTCTTTGGGGGCCTGCATAGCCCTCCATCTGCTCGCCAGAGGTAGCCTGACTGTCATTAGGTACCGAGATGAGATCCTCAGACCCCTTGTGAGACCATATGCTGGTGCGGTTGACCCTGGGTTCCTCCTAATGCAAGACAATTCTAGACCTCATGTGGCTGGAGTGTGTCAGCAGTTCCTGCAAGAGGAAGGCATTGATGCTATGGACTGGCCCGCCCGTTCCCCAGACCTGAATCCAATTGAGCACATCTGGGACCTCATGTCTCGCTCCATCCACCAACGCAGACCAACATTGCACCACAGACTGTCCAGTAGTTGGCGGATGCTTTAGTCCAGGTCTGGGAGGAGATCCCTCAGGAGACCATCCGCCACCTCATCAGGAGCATGCCCAGGCGTTGTAGGGAGGTCATACAGGCATGTGGAGGCCACACACACAACTGAGCCTCATTTTGACTTGTTTTAAGGACATTACATCAAAGTTGGATCAGCCTGTAGTGTGGTTTTCCACTTTAATTTTGATTGTGACTCCAAATCCAGACCCCCATGGGTTGATACATTTGATTTCCATTGATAATTTTTGTTTGATTTTGTTGTCAGCACATTCAACTATGTAAAGAAAAAAGTATTTAATAAGAATATTTCATTCATTCAGATATAGTTATTTCAGTGTTCCCTTTATTTGTTTGAGCAGTGTATTTGTGTGTGCGTGCCTGCCTGTGTGATCTCATCATACATTCATCAAATGTCTTTTTGTGTGATTTGAAACATGAAATTACTATCCATGTCTCTCCTCCATGCCAAGATCCCTCACACAAGACCACCAGGAACAGAACGACACAGTGCCTTCTGAGCAGCCGGTAGGTATGTTGGAATCTGCCAATGCCCAGGAGGACATGTTTCTCCAAAATGGCTCCTGATGACAGACGTTGTTCTCCCTCCTGCCAGGAATTATACAGGAAGTCGAGCGGGGGACTGGAACTGTGACTTTATGGGACCTGGAAAAAAGGGAATTGGATGGGGAAGTCCGGAAGTCTGTAGACTTTGATCATGGTAGTCTGGAGTTGTATGGTGTCCAGTCCTGGCGATGATGATGATGTCCAGTAGACCAGGCTGCTGTACTGTTACTTTGTTTTGTTTTTAAGGCTCAATCCATGTTTTCACTCCCCTGCCGACCGTCTCATCTCCTTACTTTGTACACATACACACACAGACAACACACACCTTCTCTCCCCAGCCCCATCCCTTTAGAAAATGGTGACCTTAATGAGCTCGAGGTGCGTTCAACAGAGCAAACGTTTGGTTGTAATTCTGGCCACAACCATGTCGATCATGATTTGTCCATATTCTGTTGCTTATCTTTATGCCGCAAATGTTTGCCATTTCTGTGTGGTTAGCAATTCCAAAAGGTATTGTAAAATGACAGTTCAAGGAATTCTACAAAGGAAATTAGGGTCACATTCAGTAGTCAAACATTGTTGATGTTGCAGATAGAAATAGCATGAATACAGCCAACATGATTACTTCTTCTATACGGCAGAGAGACATGTTTGTTCCACATCATTTATTTCTGTCAGAATGTTCCATATCGTGGTGTCCTGCTGAACAGATTGACATGTAGGCTTATTCTTATTTGATTGAACACACCTCTAGTTCCTGTTTGAATGTACAGCAACGCCCAATAGCTACTTTGTATCCTAACATTCTGGAATTTCCAGCTCACAAATTTTCAAATGGAAAGTTTATGTTTTATAACATTTTTATTATTGATAATGTTGTTATTATTTACTGTACTGTTTTAAATTGTAAATAAGAATTAATATTTAAAAAAATATATGATTTTTTGTTTGGCTTAATAAAAAAAAGAATGAACAAAAGAATGAACAAACTAAAGTTTTATGTATAACATTTAAATAAAATTTGTTAACGTCCATAAACCACAGGGTAAGTGCCCATCTCTCTCTCGAAGTATTTTTCTTTACAAACCGGTACAAACAAACATAAGGGCTACATACACGCTATTCCCCTTTAAGAATAACAGTTGAACTCCAATACAATGCAATTACTGAAGTTACTATGTAACAATGTGTCAATACAATGTTACTAGAGTAATTACAGTGTTAATGCACGGGTATAAGACCAACTTAATGCAATAAGTCTGGCTGCACAAAAAGAAGAAACTGTAATATGAAGCAAAGATAAATTATATAAAGAATGATATTAAAAAGCTTTAGAGCACCTTAAATGACGTTTTGGGCAAAAAGGCAAACTCAGCTCTATCATTCATTGAATAAGATGGCTCATTTATCACAAAAAAAATTATATTGCCAACTACTATTACAAACTACAATTTTTTTCATTGGCAAGATTAGCAAAATTAGGCATGACATACCAAAAACAAATTCTGAATCTACAGTATTGTGTGTGTGTGTGTGTGTGTGTGTGTGTGTGTGTGTGTGTGTGTGTGTGTGTGTGTGTGTGTGTGTGTGTGTGTGTGTGTGTGTGTGTGTGTGTGTGTGTGTGTGTGTGTGTGTGTGTGTGTGTGTGTGTGTGTGTGTGTGTGTGTGTGTGTGTGTGTGTGTGTGTGTGTGTGTGTGTGTGTGTGTGTGTGCGTGTACTCTGTCTCTGGATGTGTCCCAAATGGCATCCTATTCCCATGCATAACTGACAAAATTATGAAAGACACGCATTGTAATTTTGAATTCCGTAAAGTGAGTGTGGAAGAGGTTAATAATTTTTGTTGTTGTCTGTCAACAATGACAAGCCTGACAACTTGGATGGAAAATTACTGAGGATGATAGCGGACGATATTGTCACTCTTATTTTCCAGGTAAGCCTACAGGAAAGTGTGTGACCTCAGGCCTGGAGGGAAGCAAAAGTAATTTGCTACCGAAGAATAGCAAAGCACCCTTTACTGGCTCAAACAGTCGACCAATCAGCCTATTACCAAATAGTAGTGCTATTTCACAGTAAACAAATTAACAACAGATTTTCAGCATGCTTATAGGGAAGGGCATTTAACATGTATGGCACTTACACAAATGACTGATGATTGGCTGAGAGAAATTGACAATAACAAGATTGTAGCAGCTGTTTTGTTAGACTTCAGTGTTGATTTTGACATTATCGATCATAATCTGCTGCTGGAAAAACGTACAGTACCAGTCAAAGGTTTGGACACACCTACTCATTCAAGGGTTTTAGTTTTGATGTCTTCACTATTATTCTGCAATGTAGAAAATATTAAAGAAAGAAAAACCCTGGAATGAGTAGGTGTGTCCAAGCTTTTGACTGGTACTGTATGTCTTATGGGTTTACATCCTCTGCTATTTTGTGGATCGAGAGTTACCCGTCTAACAAAACACAGAGGGTGTTCTTTAATGGAAGCATCTCCAACATAATCCAGGTAGTCAGGCATTCCCCAGGGAAGCTGTCTAGGACCCTTAATTTTTTCAATCTTTACTAATGACCTGCCACTGACTCAGAGTAAAGAGTGTCTATGTACGTTAGCTTCCACTGCAAATTAAATCACTGTAACACTTAACAAAAAGCTGCATTCAGTTTCAGAATGGGTGGCAAGAAATAAGTTAGTCCTAAATATTTCAAAAACTAAAAGCATTGTATTTGGTACAAATCATTCACAAACCCTAAACCTCAACTAAATCTTGTAATGAATAATGTGGAAATGTAGCATGTTGAGGAGACTTCACTGCTTGGAGTAACCCTGGAATGTAAACTATCATGGTCAAAACATATCGATGCAACAGTAGCTAAGTTGGGCAGAGGTCTGTCCATAATAAAGCACTGCTCTGCCTTCTTAACAACACTATCAACAAGGCAGGTCCTACAGGACCTAGTTTTTTCGCACCTGGACTATTGTCTAGTCGTGTGGTCAGGTGCCACAAAAAAAAAAATTACAATTGGCCCAGAACAGGGCAGCACGGCTGACAGCTAACATTAATAATATCCATGTCAGTTTCTCCTGGCTCAAAGTAGAGGAGAGATTGAATTCATCACAACTTTTTTTGAGAGAAGTATTGACATGTTGAATGCACCGATCTGTCTGTTTAAACTACTAGCACACAGCTCAGACACCCATGCATACCCCACAAGACATGCCACCAGAAATCTGTTCACAGTCCCCGTGTCCAGAACAGACTATGGGCGGCGCACAGTACTACATAGTACCATGACTACATGTAACTCTATCCGACATCAAGTAACTCATGTAAGCAGTAAAATATGAGACACATTCATAGACGCACACATGATAACCAATGCACTAAACACACATTGATTTTGTGTTGTAGAGTAGTGGCCTGAGGGCATACACTTAAAAATGTATTGTAATGTTTTAAAAATGTTATATAACTTCCTTAATTTTGATGGACCTCAGGAAGAGGAGCTAATGGAGATCCTTAATAAATACAAATACAAAGTATTACAGTACCACAATTACAGTAAAGTTCAACTTTAGGTTTAGCCAAGCAAGAAGTTAGAGTCGTGATGTACCCAATGCATTTACAAGCCCACCTTCCCTCCTGCACACCCTCCCTCCTTCTCTCATTCGTTCTCTCCTTCACCACCTCCTCCTTTCTGATCTCACCTCAGAATTGGATTCTTCATTCGTCCAACGGCCATTTGCATTCACAACATTATCGGAGGAAACACATTCTGTCCTGTTGTTCTGTGAGAATGAGAGGAGGACTGAGCCAGCTGCGCTCTCCCAGGTGTGCCGCTGCCTGCGCCGCTCCTCGACTGCGTCCCGTATGGCAGCCTATTCCATATAAAGTGCACTAATTTTGACTCTGGTCAAAAGTAGTGCACTATAATAGGGTGCCATTTGGGACAACACCCTCATTTCCTTTTCGTTGAGTGTGTGAGGAGACAGGGCCGCACCGTCATTATACAGTAGATAATTGCAGGGCCTTCACCTGTATCAATGGAGGGATGTGTGTGAAGTGGGGAGCGTGTGATCCGAAAGCATAAAAGGAGGTTATCTGACTGCTAGAGCCTCTGAGAAACAAGACAACAATGATGTTTCTCTCTCTCTGCTCTCTCTCCCTGTTCTCTCTCTCTTCTCTCTCTGACACACTTTCTCTCTCACTCTTTCTTATCCACATGGCTGCTGCAGAAACAACACTACAAATCTATTCTGCTCACTGAACAGAACTGGTCAGGAACAAGTGGGTTGGAATTTGACTCAACAATTCACACGTAGCTGAACATTGATGACAATTAGCCGTGTTGAAAAATGCCTTCAGAAAACATTAGCTATCCAAGGCCCTCTTTCTCCAATACCCCCTTTTTCATAGGTCTGAGTGCTGCAGAAGAGGGGGACTGTAATATTGTATTGTGATGCAGAGGAAGAGGCGCTGTTAGCTTGCTGGATGTCAGACTGACCTGGAGGAATGGATGTGCTGCAGCATTCTCACTGAGCTTTCATTTAGAGAGGAAGAGAAATCAGGTGCGTGTGTGTGCGTGTACTCTGTCTCTCTGGATGTGTCCCAAATGGCATCCTATTCCCACCCTATTGGTCCAGGTCAAAAGTAGTACTGTCATGTTTTGTCATTTATTATCACGTCTTGTCCCTGTGCTTCCCATTCTATTCGTTTCCCTCTGCTGGTCTTATTAGGTTCTTTCCCTCTTTCTATCCCTCTCTCTCCCCCTCCCTCTCTCACTCTCTCGCTCTCTCTTCTCTCTATCGTTCCGTTCCTGCTCCCAGCTGTTCCTATTCCCCTAATCATCATTTAGCCTTCCCACACCTGTTCCCGATCCTTTTCCCTGATTAGAGTCCCTATTTCTCTCCTTGTTTCCCGTACCTGCCCTGTCGGATCCTCATTTATATTCACCGTGCTGTGTCTATGTTTTGCCCTGTCGTGTCGTGTTTCCCTCAGATGCTGCGTGGTGAGCAGGTGTCTGAGTCTGCTAGGTTCAAGTGCCTTCCCGAGGCAACCTGCAGTTCTCGATCAAGTCTCCAGTCTGTTCTCGTCTTTACGTGTAGTATTATGCTTTTTGTTTTGTAATGTTTATTCTGGATTAAATACTCTGTTTTCGCCAAGTCGCTTTTGGGTCCTCATTCATCAGCATGACAAGTGCCCTAAATAGGGAATAGGGGGCCATTTGTTTCTGTCAAAGGAACAACCAGTCTTTTGCTTCCTGATGGTTAGGGGAGAGTGGGGTAAGGTGAGCCAAAGGGGTAAGTTGAGCCACCCTTGTTTCTAGGAAACCATACACAAAATGTATAATTTTACCAAATATTTAGGAAGAGGTGATAATTTCATGGTCTGTGAAGGAAGAAACCACATGGAAAAAGTGGTGTAGGGATCTTAATTTGATCACCCTGTTCCAGGAAAACTTTTCTGCAATGCCTTACGAACAATACACTGAACAAAAATATAAACACAACATGTAAACTGTTGGTCCCATGTTTCATGAGCTGAAATAAAAGATCCATACGCACAAAAAGCTTATTTCTCTCAACTTTTGTGCACATATTAGTTTTACATCCCTGTTAGTGAGCATTTATCCTTTGCCAAGATAATCCATCCACCTGACAGGTGTAGCATATCAAGAAGCTGATTAAACATCATGATTATTATACAGGTACACCTTGTGCTGGGGACAAGAAAAGGCCACTCTAAAATGTGCAGTTTTGTCACACAACGCAATGCCACAGATGTCTCAAATTTTGAGAGAGCATTCAATTGGCATGCTGACTGCAGGTATGTCCATCAGAGCGGTTGCCAGCTAATTTAATGTTAATTTCTCTACCATTAGCCGCCTTCAAAGTCATTTTAGAGAATTTGGCAGTACGTCCAACCGGCCTCACATCCGCAGACCACGTGAACCACGCCAGCTCAGGACCTCCACATCCAGCTTCTTCACCAGTGGGATTGTCTGAGACCAGTCACCCAGACAGCTGAGAACTCTGTGGGTTTGCACAACCAAAGGATTTCTGCACAAAATGTCATAAAACCGTCTCAGGGAAGCGGTTTTATGCTCACCTTCAATGGCCATTGGTATGCTGGAGAAGTGTGCTCGTCACAGATTAATTATGGTTTCAACTGTACCAGGCAGATGGCAGACAGTGTATTGTTTGGGCAAGCGGTTTGCTGATGTCAAGGTTTGAACAGAGTGCCCCATGGTGGCGGTGGGGTTATGTTATGGGCAGTGTCCTGTCTGGAACTGTGAGGAGTAACAGCGTAACCTACTGTTTTTGTGCACAAACGGAGACCAAAGCCAGCAGGACTACCGTTGAGGACAGTGGTGTCTCTCTGTCACAGGTGAAGGATATTTTAAACAAACAAAAAGAGTTCTTACAAGCAGTTGTTACAACAACAAGAAAATAGCTTCAAATGTTTATCCAAATACTGGTGGAGTCAACTAATGAAAGAATGCATGACCTGACCAGAGAGGTCCAGGACCTGAAGAAGAGTTCCCTGGTTCAGCTCAATGAGTTTAAACAGGAGAACGGCAAGATGACAGCAATCTGTAAGTCATTGAGAGAGGACGTCAGTTCTGTATGTAAATCCATGATAACAATGACGGAGAAATCAGATTATCACGAGGGCCAATTAAGGTGGAACAACATGGTTGTGGACGGAATTGCAGAATCTCCCCGTGAGGGAAATGATCTCAGAGAAACTAAAAATGGACCACAGGAAGATTGATGTGGAGCGTGCCCACAGGACTGGAAAACCCAACACCGGCCCAGGTGACAAGCCCAGGCCAATAGTGGTCAAGTTCCTGAGGTTCAAGGACAAGGTAGCTGTTCTGAAAAGTGCCAAAAACTTGAGAGGAACATATATCTTTGTCAACGAGAACTATCCTGAAGCTGTGCGCCATGTGTTTATACCAAAGGTGCAGCGGATTACAGCCTTGAGTCTTCTTTTGGTATAAACGCTACAAGCTTGGCACACCTGTATGTGTGGAGTTTCTCCCGTTCTTCTCTGCAGATCCTCTCAAGCTCTGTCAGGTTGGAGCACAGCTATTTTCAGGCCACTCCAAAGATGTTCGATTGGGTTCAAGTCCAGGCTCTGGCTGGGTGACTCAAGGACATTCAGAGACTTGTCCCAAAGCCACTCCCCCTGTCTTGGCTGTGTGCTTAGGGTCGTTGTCCTGTTGGAAGGTGACCTTCGCCCATGTTTGAGGTCCTGAGTACTCTGGAGCAGGCTTTCATCAAGGATCTGGCTTCCGTTTTCCCTAATTGCTCAGTTTGGCCGGGCGGGCCAGCTCTAAGAAGAGTCTTGGTGGTTTCAAACTTCTTCCATTTAAGAATAATGGAGGCCACTGTGTTCTTGGGGACCTTCAATGCTGCATAATTTTTGTTGGCACCCTTCGCCATATCTGTGCCTCAACACAATCCTGACTCGGAGCTCTACAGTCAATTCCTTCAACCTCAAGGCTTGGTTTTTGCTCTGACGTGCACTCTCAACTGTGGGACCTTATATAGACAGGTGTGTGCCATTCCAAATCTTGTCCAATCAATTTAATTTACCAGTGTCAAGTGGTAGAAATCAAGTGGTAGAAACATTTCAAGGATGATCAACAGGATGCGCCTGAACTCAATTTCAAGTCTCATAGCGAAGGGTCTGAATACTTATGTATATAAGGTATTTCTGTTTTTTATTTTTTATAAATGTTAATAAAACATTTATAAAAACTTGTTTTTGCTTCGTCATTATGGGGTAGTGTGTGTAGATTGATAAAAACAAATAATATTTCATACATTTTAGAATAAGGCTGTAGCGTAACAAAATTGTGGGAAAAGTCAAGGGGTCTGAATACTTGTGAATGCACTGTATTCAGAGCCATGTCCCTCTAATGCTTAGAGAAGATCTCATATCAAGTGTTATTGAAGTGTGGTGTTTGCAGGTTCACCTGGCACATCTAAGGCCTTTTCTTTTGGAGTGTTGCTAACAGTCTGTATCCAAATAATGTGTGAAATGTTTGATAGTTTCTGTAATGTAAACAGAGAGGTCTACTTTCTTGGGGACCTGACTATTGACTGGTTTGCATCAAGTTGTCCGCTCAAGAGGAACACTTCTCACTGTAACCAGTGCCTGTAATCTAGGTCAGGTTATTCATCAACCTACCAGGGTGTTTACAAACACTACAGGAACAAGATCATCCACATTTATTGATAATATTTTTTACTAATACTGTAGAACTCTGTTCTAAAGCTTTATTCATACCCATTCGATGCATTGATCACAATATAGTGGCTATATCCAAGTAAGCCAAAGTTCCAAAAACTGGGCTTAAAATAGTGTATAGGAGATCATACAAAATATTTTGCTATGCCTCTTATGTGGATGTTAAAAATATCTGTTGCTCTGATGTGATTAATAAGGAGCATCTAGATGCTGCACTTGATGAATGTATGGAATTTTGTTATTCCAATTATTGATAAACATGCACATGACTGTTAGAACTCTTAAGTCTCCATGGATTGGTGAAAAAGGTATAAACTGTATGACTGAAAGAGATGGGGCAAAAGGAGTGACTAATAAGTCTGGCTGCACATCTGACTTACTGCAAATTGAGAAATGATGTGACTAAACTCAACAAAAAGAAGAAGAAGAAACTCTATTATGGCGCCAAGGTCAATGATATAAAGAATGATGGAAAAAACTTGAGTACTTTAAATGAGATGGCTTTTTTATCACAAAACCATTTCATGTTGCCAATTATTTTAATGATTGCTTCATTGGCAAAGTGGGAAAACTTAGTCAGGAAATGTCAACAACGAACAGTGAGCCAAACTACTCAAGCATAAAAAACTAATAATGAAAGAAAAGCAATTTTGTAAAGTTAGTGTCGGAGAGGGAAAAAGGGAAAAATTATTGTTATCATCAATAATGACAGACATCCTGGCATTGACAACTTAAATGGAATGCTACTGAGGATGATAGCTGCCTCTATCGCCACTCCTATCTATCATATCTTTAATCTGAGCCTACAGTTTTTGTCCTCAGGCCTGGAGGGATGCCAAGGTCATTCCTCTACCCAAGAGTCATGAAGCTGCCATTACTGGTTCTAACAGCTAGGGTTTCAAAGGGTTGTAACTTTCCAGTAAATTTCCATGGGAAGTTAAGCTCGGAATTTTGCTAAAATTCATCAAAAACGTTAGCTTATAACAGTGAACCTTTTTTGTGGGATACACGTGGCCACTCTAGGTCTTGTGGAATATTTTGGTTAAACTATCCCCAATTCAATGGAATTGCCACCCTCTGCATGCACAGTGCATTATTCCATCACCTGTACATCTGATTCTCAAGATCTTGCACACTAATGAGATGCCATTGAGCCCACACTACTACACTGTCTGAGCCAAGGACCTCATGCTTTCTAGTAAGTTTTGATTACAATACTGGGTGGGGTGAATATATTTTATAGGACATACATTATTTTTTGTTAACTAGTAGCCGACAGCAAAGTGTGTTTAAATCATTTCTAACTTGTTAACAATTTCTGCTAGTTAGTTTTTACTACAATGTGGGTTTTAGCTTGCTTGAGCCTTCTAACTGAGGAGTGTTAATTCACCCGTTATCATACATGCTTCATTTAAAAAAATGTATCTTACAATGGAGTTGTTTAATCTAACTGCTTAACTATTTATCTGTACATGAAATTGTATTTTTTTTCTAATCTTTACAGGAAAATGCTACGGGCACTATCTGATGTTTGGAGACATTTCACTGCAGCTAATGTAGAAGGAAACGCTGTGTATATTTGCAAATACTGTGCCAAAACATATGTGAAGAATTCAACAAAGATGCAGAATCATCTGGCCAAGTGCATAAAGTTCCCTCAGCCCTCACAATAAGCAACCTCTGACAAAAGTCCCTGTACTTCTATTCAAGGTGAAAATGATGAATCAGACACCTTATTGATAGCAACAGCTTATGGTCCTTCTGGAATCAGAAGTTTTTTTGACTCAATGTAGGAACATAGTCAGAGAAATGCAGATGGATGTCTTGCTCGAGCTGTGTATGCAACTGGTTCACCTCTGGTGCTCACAGGCAATGTGTTTTGGAAGAGAATTCTGAATGTTCTTTGCCCAGTATACACCCCTCCAACCAGACATGCTTTATCTACTTATTTGCTGGATGCAGAGTTCAAGTGAAGGTCAAGCATATCATAGAGAAAGCAGTCTGTATTGCAATCAACTCTGATGGTTGGTCGAATGTTGGTGGGCAAGGAATAATTAACTACATAATCTCCAACACTCAACCAGTATTCTACAAGAGCACAGACACAGACAAGAGCAGGGACAACAGACATACCAGTCTCTACATTGCAGATGAACCGAAGGCAGTCATCAATGACCTTGGACCACAGAAGGTATTTGCACTGGTAACAGACAATGCTGCGAACATGAAGGCTGCTTGGTCTAAAGTGGAGGAGTCCTACCCTCACATCACACACATTGGCTGTGCTGCTCATGCATTGAATCTGCTCCTCAAGGACATCATGGCACTGAAAACAATGGATACACTCTACAAGAGAGCCAAGGAAATGGTTAGGTATGTGAAGGGTCATCAAGTTATAGCAGCTATCTACCTCACCAAGCAAAGTGAGAAGAATAAGAGCACCACATTGAAGCTGCCCATTAACACCCGTTGGGGTGGTGTTGTCATCATGTTTGACAGTCTCCTGGATGGGAAGGAGTCGCTCCAAGAAATGGCCATATCACAGTCTGCCGATACGGACAGCCCTATCAAGAGGATCCTCCTGGATGATGTATTTTGGGAGAGAGTGGTAAGCGGCCTGATACTCCTGAGACCTATAGCAGTAGCCATTGCACGGATTGAGGGAGACAATGCCATCCTGTCTGACTCTGCCATTCTCTTCAGACACTGTTCAGACTCTGCTTGCAGATGTAAGGAAATAAATCCGTACTGCCCTGTCCACTTCACTGTTGCTCCAAGCAGAGGAAACTGCAGTTCTGAAATAGATCAAAAAGCGTGAAGACTTCTGCCTGAAGCCCATACATGCCACAGCGTACATTTCAGACCCCAAGTATAAAGTCATGTTCTCTGAGGTAGGCATATCTGACAACCTCACAGGTCCCAGTGTCTGCTCCCAATCCCCCCCTCGAACTCATCTCCTGGCACACCTATATAGTGGGAAACACCAAGCCAATTAGTGGGCCTAGGTGTGTACTAATTGGCTTTACACTGAGTACCAATCCCAAGAGGATGGTTCTGTCGCGTCGTCTTCCTCCGGCTGTTCACTGAACCCTCACAATATCTTTGTTAGAAAGAATACTATATTTCCCTTGACGGAGTGACACTGAATGTAAAAAATGGCTCAACTTACCCCACTCTCCCCTACTGATTGGCTGACAAGTGGGCATAAGAAAGTCAGTGTACTTGCATAGTCTCTTCTCACAGCCTCTGGAGTGTGCAGAGCGCCCTGAGTCTGGAAAAATAATATGACATATAAAATCTTTGAGCTTAAGTGATTTGGACACTTTTCCTCCTTTGCTGTGATTGTCTCTATTGACCTATTTGAAAGGGACATTTTTCGGAGTCCTGCTTGATTTGGGCGGTGATGGGCAGCAGTCTTAAAGAAAGCTGTGCACTGTGAACGTCGACTTTCCCATTGTCTGATGTCAGATGGCGTCACTCCTACGCACCGCTTGTGTCATGTTTTGTCATATATTGTCTTGTCCTTGTGCTTTCCCTTCTGTTCGTTTCCCCCTGCTGGTCTTATTAGGTTCGTTCCCTTTTTCTATCCCTCTCTCTCCCCCTCCCTCTCTCTCTTCTCTCTATCGTTCCGTTCCTGCTCCCAGCTGTTCCTCATTCTCCTAACTCACTCATTTAGTCTTTTCACACCTGTCCCCTATTTTGTCCTCTGATTAGAGTCCCTATTTCTCCCCTTGTTTTCCACTTCTGTCCTTGTCGGATCCTTGTATGATGTTCGCTGTGCTGTGTCCTTGTCTCGCCCTGTCGTGTCTTGTCTCCTTCAGATGCTGCGTGTGAGCAGGTGTCTTAGTCTGCTACGGTCGGTGCCTTCCCGAAGCAACCTGCAGTCAATGGTCGAGTCTCCAGTCTGTCCTCGTTACTACGAGTGGATTTAATTTTTTTCCTGTTTTGTTTTCGTCTTAAGTTTTCCAGGATTATTACTTTTGCCATTTACTGGAATAAAGACTCTGTTTTCGCTAAGTCGCTTTTGGGTCCTCATTCACCTGCATAACAGAAGGATCCGACCAAGAATGGACCCAGCGACTACGGATTCTCGTAACACTGCCGTCGAGATCCAGGGAGCTATGCTCGGCAGACACGAGCAGGAATTGTCTGCTGCTCGTCATGCCGTTGAGACCCTGGCCGCTCAGGTTTCCGACCTCTCTGGACAGTTTCAGAGTCTTCGTCTCGTGCCACCAGCTACTTCCTGGTCTGCCGAGTCTCCGGGTCTAGGGTTAATAACCCACCTTGTTACTCCGGGCAGCCCACTGAGTGCCGCTCCTTTCTCACCCAGTGTGATATTGTGTTCTCTCTCCAACCCAACACATACTCTAGAGAGAGAGCTCGGATTGCTTACGTCATTTCACTCCTTACTGGCCGGGCTCGAGAGTGGGGCACAGCTATCTGGGAGGCAAGGGCTGATTGTTCTAACAATTACCTGAACTTTAAAGAGGAGATGATACGGGTTTTTGATCGTTCAGTTTTTGGTAGGGAGGCTTCTAGGGCCCTGGCTTCCCTATGTCAAGGTGATCGATCCATAACGGATTACTCTATAGAGTTTCGCACTCTTGCTGCCTCTAGTGACTGGAACGAGCCGGCGCTGCTCGCTCGTTTTCTGGAGGGACTCCACGCAGAGGTTAAGGATGAGATTCTCTCCCGGGAGGTTCCTTCCAGTGTGGACTCTTTGATTGCACTCGCCATCCGCATAGAACGACGGGTAGATCTTCGTCACCGAGCTCGTGGAAGAGAGCTCGCGTTAACGGTGTTCCCCCTCTCCGCATCGCAACCATCTCCTCCCTCCGGCTCAGAGGCTGAGCCCATGCAGCTGGGAGGTATTCGCATCTCGACTAAGGAGAGGGAACGGAGGATCACCAACCGCCTGTGCCTCTATTGCGGTTTGGCTGGACATTTTGTCAATTCATGTCCAGTAAAAGCCAGAGCTCATCAGTAAGCGGAGGGCTACTGGTGAGCGCTACTACTCAGGTCTCTCCATCTAGATCCTGTACTACTATGTCGGTCCATCTACGCTGGACCGGTTCGGCTGCTTCATGCAGTGCCTTGATAGACTCTGGGGCTGAGGGTTGTTTTATGGACGAAGCATGGGCTCGGAAACATGACATTCCTCTCAGACAGTTAGGGAAGCCCACGCCCATGTTCGCCTTAGATGGTAGTCTTCTCCCCAGTATCAGATATGAGACACTACCTTTAACCCTCACAGTATCTGGTAACCACAGTGAGACTATTTCCTTTTTGATTTTTCGTTCACCTTTTACACCTGTTGTTTTGGGTTATCCCTGGCTAGTATGTCATAATCCTTCTATTAATTGGTCTAGTAATTCTATCCTATCCTGGAACGTTTCTTGTCATGTGAAGTGTTTAATGTCTGCTATCCCTCCTGTTTCTTCTGTCCCCTCTTCTCAGGAGGAACCTGGTGATTTGACAGGAGTGCCGGAGGAATATCATGATCTGCGCACGGTCTTCAGTCGGTCCAGAGCCAACTCCCTTCCTCCTCACCGGTCGTATGATTGTAGTATTGATCTCCTTCCGGGGACCACTCCCCCTCGGGGTAGACTATACTCTCTGTCGGCTCCCGAACGTAAGGCTCTCGAGGATTATTTGTCTGTTTCTCTTGACGCCGGCACCGTAGTGCCTTCTTCCTCTCACGCCGGAGCGGGGGTTTTTTTTGTTATGAAGAAGGACGGTACTCTGCGCCCCTGCGTGGATTATCGAGGGCTGAATGACATAACGGTTAAGAATCGTTATCCGCTTCCCCTTATGTCATCAGCCTTCGAGATTCTGCAGGGAGCCAGGTTCTTTACTAAGTTGGACCTTCGTAATGCTTACCATCTCGTGCGCATCAGAGAGGGGGACGAGTGGAAAACGGCGTTTAACACTCCGTTAGGGCATTTTGAGTACCGGGTTCTGCCGTTTGGTCTCGCTAATGCTCCAGCTGTTTTTCAGGCATTAGTTAATGATGTACTGAGAGACATGCTGAACATCTTTGTTTTTGTCTACCTTGACGATATCCTGATTTTTTCACCGTCACTCGAGATTCATGTTCAGCACGTTCGACGTGTACTCCAACGCCTTTTAGAGAATTGTCTCTACGTGAAGGCTGAGAAGTGCGCCTTTCATGTCTCCTCTGTCACTTTTCTCGGTTCTGTTATTTCCGCTGAAGGCATTCAGATGGATCCCGCTAAGGTCCAGGCTGTCAGTGATTGGCCCGTTCCAAGGTCACGTGTCGAGTTGCAGCGCTTTCTAGGTTTCGCTAATTTCTATCGGCGTTTCATTCGTAATTTCGGTCAAGTTGCTGCCCCTCTCACAGCTCTTACTTCTGTCAAGACGTGCTTTAAGTGGTCCGGTTCCGCCCAGGGAGCTTTTGATCTCCTCAAGAAGCGTTTTACGTCCGCTCCTATCCTCGTTACTCCTGACGTCACTAAACAATTCATTGTCGAGGTTGACGCTTCAGAGGTGGGCGTGGGAGCCATTCTATCCCAGCGCTTCCAGTCTGACGATAAGGTCCATCCTTGCGCTTATTTTTCTCATCGCCTGTCGCCATCGGAACGCAACTATGATGTGGGTAACCGCGAACTGCTCGCCATCCGCTTAGCCCTAGGCGAATGGCGACAGTGGTTGGAGGGGCGACCGTTCCTTTTGTCGTTTGGACTGACCATAAGAACCTTGAGTACATCCGTTCTGCCAAACGACTTAATGCACGTCAAGCTCGTTGTGCGTTGTTTTTCGCTCGTTTCGAGTTTGTGATTTCTTATCGCCCGGGTAATAAGAACACTAAGCCTGATGCCTTATCCCGTCTCTTTAGTTCTTCTGTGGCTTCTACCGATCCCGAGGGGATTCTTCCTTATGGGCGTGTTGTCGGGTTGACAGTCTGGGGAATTGAGAGACAGGTTAAGCAAGCACTCACTCACACTGCGTCGCCGCGCGCTTGTCCTAGTAACCTTCTTTTCGTTCCTGTTTCTACTCGTCTGGCTGTTCTTCAGTGGGCTCACTCTGCCAAGTTAGCTGGCCATCCCGGCGTTCGAGGTACACTTGCTTCTATTCGCCAGCGCTTTTGGTGGCCTACTCAGGAGCGTGACACGCGCCGTTTCGTGGCTGCTTGTTCGGACTGCGCGCAGACTAAGTCAGGTAACTCTCCTCCTGCCGGTCGTCTCAGACCGCTTCCCATTCCTTCTCGACCACGGTCTCACATCGCCTTAGACTTCATTACCGGTCTGCCTTCGTCTGCGGGGAAGACTGATTCTTACGGTTGTCGATAGGTTCTCTAAGGCGGCACATTTCATTCCCCTCGCTAAGCTTCCTTCCGCTAAGGAGACGGCACAAATCATCATCGAGAATGTGTTCAGAATTCATGGCCTCCCGTTAGACGCCGTTTCAGACAGAGGTCCGCAATTCACGTCACAGTTTTGGAGGGAGTTCTGTCGTTTGATTGGTGCTTCCGTCAGTCTCTCTTCCGGTTTTCATCCCCAGTCTAACGGTCAAGCAGAAAGGGTCAATCAGACGATTGGTCGCATACTACGCAGCCTTTCTTTTAGAAACCCTGCGTCTTGGGCAGAACAGCTCCCTGGGCAGAATACGCTCACAACTCGCTTCCTTCGTCTGCTACCGGGCTATCTCCGTTTCAGAGTAGTCTGGGTTACCAGCCTCCTCTGTTCTCGTCCCAGCTCGCCGAGTCCAGCGTTCCCTCCGCTCAGGCGTTTGTCCAACGTTGTGAGCGCACCTGGAGGAGGGTGAGGTCTGCACTTTGCCGTTACAGGGCGCAGACTGTGAGAGCCGCCAATAAACGTAGGATTAAGAGTCCTAGGTATTGTCGCGGCCAGAGAGTGTGGCTTTCCACTCGTAACCTTCCCCTTACGACAGCTTCTCGTAAGTTGACTCCGCGGTTCATTGGTCCGTTCCGTGTCTCCCAGGTCGTCAATCCTGTCGCTGTGCGACTGCTTCTTCCGCGACATCTTCGTCGCGTCCATCCTGTCTTCCATGTCTCCTGTGTCAAGCCCTTTCTTCGCACCCCCGTTCGTCTTCCCTCCCCCCCCCCGTCCTTGTCGAGGGCGCACCTATTTACAAGGTACGTAGGATCATGGACATGCGTTCTCGGGGACGTGGTCACCAGTACTTAGTGGATTGGGAGGGTTACGGTCCTGAGGAGAGGAGTTGGGTTCCATCTCGGGACGTGCTGGACCGTTCGCTGATTGATGATTTCCTCCGTTGCCGCTAGGATTCCTCCTCGAGTGCGCCAGGAGGCGCTCGGTGAGTGGGGGGGGTACTGTCATGTTTTGTCATATATTGTCTTGTCCTTGTGCTTTCCCTTCTGTTCGTTTCACCCTGCTGGTCTTATTAGGTTCGTTCCCTTTTTCTATCCCTCTCTCTCCCCCTCCCTCTCTCTCTTCTCTCTATCGTTCCGTTCCTGCTCCCAGCTGTTCCTCATTCTCCTAACTCACTCATTTAGTCTTTTCACACCTGTCCCCTATTTTGTCCTCTGATTAGAGTCCCTATTTCTCCCCTTGTTTTCCACTTCTGTCCTTGTCGGATCCTTGTATGATGTCCGCTGTGCTGTGTCCTTGTCTCGCCCTGTCGTGTCTTGTCTCCTTCAGATGCTGCGTGTGAGCAGGTGTCTTAGTCTGCTACGGTCGGTGCCTTCCCGAAGCAACCTGCAGTCAATGGTCGAGTCTCCAGTCTGTCCTCGTTACTACGAGTGGATTTAAGTTTTTTCCTGTTTTGTTTTCGTCTTAAATTTTCCAGGATTATTACTTTTGCCATTTACTGGAATAAAGACTCTGTTTTCCCTAAGTCGCTTTTGGGTCCTCATTCACCTGCATAACAGCTTGTCCCTCAGACGGCTTGTCGCGCTATCTGACGTAAAACAATGAGGTTTTCCATAAATCCCATTTGGAGGAATCCTAGATTTCCAGCTTAATCCCTCAAAATATCAGTAATATTCCAACAGGGATCTCTGGGAATTTAGGAAAAGTTACCAGCATTTTGCAACCCTAACCCTTATATCGTATGCAACTCTATAGACTGGTTTCTCAGACATAGTCGAGCCTAGTCCTGGACTAAAAAGCATATTCAATGGAGAATCCCTATTGAGCGTGCTATTGCAGGACTAGATTTAATCTTGCGGAAGATCCACGTTAAAATGTATGGAAATAGAAAACTAGAAAACTTTTTAGACCTGACTATACGTATTACAGTTTTTTTCGATTGCTAAACGACAGTGGACACAACTGGAGTCACATGTGCAAAACTCTAACTACAGTCTGCACAGCAGCAGTTCATGTGGACCAAACTCTAGTTCGTTTTTCATTGCTTGAACACAGTTTTCAAAACTCTACACACTTATCCCATGACTTTAACCACAATCTGCACAACACTGTGGATTTACAGCACTTTGTTCAAATGCTAACACACTGCTGTCCAAACTGTGAACCACACATTCAAAAAGGAATAGATTTCAGCCTTGTGCCTTTCAAACACTGCTGATTGCAATTTCAGCTGAAAGGCTAAGCAGGTGTCTTGTTTTAGACTTGTTAGTGAACACACACACATATTACAGTATATATAGGTAGAGCTCAGAAAGACTCATTTTGGAAATGGAACAAGGAAGATGGGTTCGTGGAGGGAGAAGGGTGGCAGGAAGAGGGCGGATGCGTGGAGGAAGACAAAGAAGACAAAGAGCTGTTATTTCAGATGAAATAAGGGCTACACTTATAGACCATGTCGTGAACCATGGTCTCTCATTGAGAGAGGCAGGGTTGAGGGTGCATCCCAATCTGCAAAGATCCACAGTGGCATCTGTAATGCGAATTTTCCATCATGCAAACAGGTGAGAGTTACATCCTTACAGTAAATGAAAACATTATAGGAATCTATTTTGTATTGCAATTATAGAATATTTACACAGATATATATTACAGTAAGTTTGACTGTAAAATATATTTTTACAACAGGACCCAAAGGCTGCAGGGGGAAGAGGAAAAATATTTTCAGATGCGCAGGAAAATGCTATTGTTGACATGGTTGTTGTCAACAATGCAATAAAACTGCGGGAGATTCAAGATAGAGTGCTGGCTGATAATGATATATTTGAAAATGTCAGCACAACAACTATTGCTCGAGTCCTAAAGAAACACCAAGTTACAATGAAACAGTTTGCTTCTCAACACACCACTCATTGGCCCATACAACACAGAAAGGCTTATAGCTTTCCTAGAACAGCTCTATGCTCAGCTAGTGCCAGCAGAACAGGGGGAGCCAGTAAGAAACCCCCAAGATTTTGTCATAGTTTGCGATAACGTTGCTTTTCACCACTCTGCAGCTGTCACAGATTGGTTTGCAGCACATCACAGATTTATGGTTTTGTACCTGCCTGCAAATTCACCTTCCTCAACCCAATAGAGGAGTTTTTCTCTGCCTGGAGGTGGAAAGTGTTTGGTCACCACCCACATGACCAAATGTCTCTTTTGGAAGCCATGCGTGCCGGATGTGAGGACACGAGTCCAGAGGACTGCCAGGGATGGATAAGGCACTCCAGAAGGTTCTTCCCCAGGTGCATGGCAAGAGAAAACATTAGATGTGATGTTGAAGAAAACCTGTGGCCTGATGCTAGAGAGAGGCAGGATTAGCCCCTCAATTATTTGTTCAAATTACAGTATGTACTTTTAGTTTCTACCTTTTTTTTCTCATTACTGTAATTCCGTAAATTACTACCAGACTATTGAAGCAAACTGCTAATTTTCATTTACCTTAAAGAATTGTTATGTTCTAAAAATTTTAATAAATCATGTGAAAGAATGTCACTTTTTTCTTTGAAGAAAATATTACTTTGTATGAAGTCACTGAAATTGTTCAAACTGTAAAGATGAAAAGTTTGTATTTTCTGTATTGGTGTTTGATGCTAGTGTTTCTACTCTCAGTGTGTTCTGA